>NW_025949521.1:0-11678 GCF_021028975.2 Sphaerodactylus townsendi
GATTGATTGATTGATTGATTGATTGATTGATTGATTGATTGATTGATGACTTGGTGACATACCAGACATGATTCAAGACCACTGAGCAACGAAAAAATATGTTCACGGAGGCATATCCCTGTTATCTAACTGACTACAGTGGTCTGGACCAGCAATGTTTCGAAACACTCTTCAAAGGCAGCCCCACATATAACACATTACAGTAGCCTCCTCTAGGTGCTACTATAGCATGAACAAGTAACACAAGATCATCCTTCTCAGTAAAGGGAGCTCAAACCCATATTAGTGGAAGTGTTTCTTGCATAGGGGAAGCCATGTGCAGGAGGAAGGTGCCACCATGAACAGAACAAACCCATGGGACTCAACCCATAGCATTCTATTACCCGTTTAGAACACTTAACGGCGATTAAATTTTCAAAAGAGGATGGCAGTTTCCCCCAATTCCTCTCTCCCATTACATTCCCCACATTTTCTTATAGTATTTATTTTCGTTTACAGTTAACTTTTCTCACTGGGATTCAAGGCTTATTATAAGCATCCAAAATCACCCCATGGCTCTTAAGTCAGTGAGAGATAATTGGACCCCATCAAAAGTGTGGAACCCCATATCTTTTGAGACTTTGGCCTTCCAAATCAACACTACCTCCATCCTGTCAGGGTTCACTTTCAGTTTGTTTCTCCTTAGTCATTCAGATGCAGCCGCTAAGCATTGGGGCTCAGAGATATTATAGTATCACTACTGTAGTATATATATATATAAAATCTATTGTTTATAAATTATAATTTATAGTGGATAAAGAGATGCAGAGTCTGGATGTCATCAGTATATTGATGATACCCTATTCCAGAACCATACAGCTCGAACCAGACTGAACCTTGTGGAACCCCCCATGGCTACAGAAAATCTGTTCTGTAAGCCTTATGAGTTCTGCCCTTAAACAACAACTGAGACACAATCCAAAGCATATTAATCCTCACTATGCTCTTCTAAAGGGACTACTGACTCACTAGAACAACATTTTAGGAAGCGGAAGAGGTTCAGCCTGCAACAGCAGAGGAAACTCACTGCCCTACCCCTTCCAAAGTGTCCTGAACCCTTCAGAACTGGGCAGCTAGATACAGATATTGTGGGCCATGGGATACCATCTGGGTTTTTGCAAGTGAACCTCCCAGTTTTAATTCAGAACGGGCATGGTCTATTTGGTACAGCTTTCTGGAAGACAGACCAACAATTGAGAGATATGTGAATTCAAGTATTTAACTGGATGAAACTCATTCAGCAGCTTGAGGCCATTCACAAGGTTTTGTGAGGGTAAACCCAGTATGTAGATACATTCTGAGTTCTAGCAAAGAAAAGTGGGCAACAACAAAGACAAAACTTTCAAAGGAATTTGTGTAAGTCATAGAGCATTATGTTCAAGAAGTTACATGAAAATGTATTTGCCCTGTTTTGAAAATGGACGCACAACACTTGTGAACGCATTCAGAAGCTTTGAAAATCAAAGGAGCCAGATTAGTGTAGTGGTTAAGAGTGAAGGGCCTTAAAGGTCAATACCAACACCTTGAAGGTGATCCGGTATTCCACTGGGAGCCAGGGCAGGTGGCGCAGCACTAAATGAACAGCCTTCTATAGTCACGTAGTCCAGTAGTAATTGAAACTATGGGTCACTAAGAATGATAATTTTCAACAATGGTTTCAAGATACATTGACAATTTTTAAATATTATTTCCCAGCATTCCACTTTCCTCATTGCAAATTCTAACAAACTGTGCATGCTACATATCCAATGCAAGTGAACTCAGCAGCGCTTCGGGATTTCAGTATTAACCAATTCATTCACCAAAAGTCACTATTGTACATGTTTGTCAAAGGCCCATAAAGATGGCAAACGCTAAAGAATTGTGGAGGCAGAAGAGATTTGGGCGTATTCCAACCACAAAACCAAGCCAACATAATGAGTTACTACCGGGCCTTTCCATGGCCTCTGTAAGAGATCCGTTTAGGAAGTTTACATCTCCAGTTATCTTTCCCAGTGTCCAACAAACTCTTGGAAGCTTTCTTTGATTATAGAACTGTAGTCAGAGGTCTAGAAAAGTCATGTATTGTTAGGGTCCCATTTCCACTATGGAGTGACTATGCCAATCTCCCAGAACAGATTAAAACCGTTCTAGCCTGTCTAGAATATTTTTAATTAAATATAGTCTTCAGCAATTTTCCAGAATTATGTAAAGCTTGTAAAGTAAGTTATGTCTCAGAGAAAGTACAGATTTCAAGCCAATACACACATTGTGAGGAGGAAGATAATCGGATATACAGTCATTATAGATTAGCTAGCAACTTATATCTGAAGTGTAATGGTCCAAAACTTTGAGATGATCTTTTTTTCGTTGTCTGGATTATCTTTCCAAAATCCTTCACATTACTTGGTTTAACCACCAAAGTGTGTTGAAGTTTCATGGGAGTACATGACCATTTGATGTTTCTCCCCCCAGACATTTGTGGGGTAAACTGGTTGTGTGGATCATTGTTGCTTCCTCCTGGGATGCACTCAAGGCAGTGAGGTGAACAAAATCCTCTCAGTGTTCACAAAGGAGATCAGAGTTTTTCTCACAACACAATGGTGTGCCTATTTGTCGGAATCTTTCATCTTCTGTTGACACGTTAACCTGTACCTTTCCATTAAAATCACGCTTCCACCTCAGAAGTCTGGAAGGTAAACAACTGAAAATCACTTTCTTTCGGGTATGTTTTATAGTTAGGGTTTGTTATTGCACCCATGGACTCTTAAATAGATTAAAGACTGATCAAATGTTTATCATGGATCAAAGGAAAGCCATTAAGATAAAGAATTGTAAGAAGAGTGAGTAATAAATGAGTGAAGCAATTGTGATCAAACAGCCAGAAAGGAAAACCTTCAGCTGGAGATATTTTCATTCTGCGTAATCAAAGATATTCACTGAGAATGTTTTTAAAATTAAAAAGGTGCTTGACAAAATTATGCCAAGACACTTACAAGTCATCAGATGGAAGCAGAGAATATCCCCCATGGCACTGATGTTTTTCTATACGAATGCCTTTGATAACTCAAGAGTCATCACTAATGGATTCTTCCCTACCACGTCTCTAAATCCCCCATTAGAGTATTTTAGCACAGAATACCTGGCTGTACATGAAACAACCTGGAGATCTTACAGCACACTGCAAAGCATCATGCTGCCATAAACCTGAGTGATTTCACCCATGTCAAAGCATTCATGAAAATATAAGAAGAGTTTGGATTTATACCCTACCTTTCTCTCCTGTAAGGAGACTCAAGGTGGCTTACTAGCTCCTTTCCCTTCCTCCCCCCACAACAGACACCTTGTGAGGTAGGTGGGGCTGAGAGAGCTCCAAAGAACTGTGACTAGCCCAAGGTCACCCAGCAGAAATGTAGGAGTGCGGAAACACATTTGGTTCACCAGATAAGCCTCTGTTGCTCAGGCGGAGGAGAGGGGAATCAAACCCGGTTCTCCAGATTAGAATCTACCTGCTCTTAACCACTACACCATGCTGGCTCTTACTGGTAAGCACACAACTCTAACATGGAACTAGCCAATTCACTTCAAAATTCCATGGGAAATTGAAGAAGGGAAAGCCATATAATCAGGATATACAAATCTGACATACACAGAGTCTCAGCACTGCCTCTTTGAGCTGACCTAAAACTTTCCTGAGACCTTGAGAAATGCTTTCCAAATGCCTCACTAGTAGAAATCTTCTTAACTGAATCTGGGGCCTTATTCATGCAAAGCAGGGGAACTACCATCAACTCACAGTCCACCCACCTTATCCCAAATCTTCTTCAATAGTATGATGGCTTTTGGGGACTGTCCTGGTTAATCTTTCATAAGCATTGCATTTGAGGGAACTGGATATATAGGTATAGTGTATCTACATGAATTGACAATGTGAACTGCCACTGTTTTGCATGCATGTATTGATCAGCAATGGCCTCCTCGCTGTGAGGAATTCAACTTCAAGTTTTTATACTTTTAAGCTCTTTCGTTTGATTCTTGTTACTTTCCTTCAGGTATACTTTCGGTATTTTTCAGGTCCGGTTTTAAAAGTCCTGAAAATTTTCAAACAAGCCGAAAAGTACCAGATGCCCACACTGCCTTTTTTGAAAATTTGCAGGACTTTTAAAACCGAACCTGAAAAATTCCAAGCCACTACGCTGAATACTGGACTCTGCTCAGCCAAGCCCAGAATTCGGCTCTGCACTTCCGCTACTTCTAAAGTCCATGTGGACTTTGAAGATGGTGGCGCTGAACAAAATGCTGGGTCCAGTCTGCCCAAGTCCATCATTCAGCCCTCTGCTGCCTGGCACCTCCAAGGCCATGTGGACACTGGAAGCACTGTACAACCAGCATGTTAAGGGGAGAGGGTTTCCCTGATTTTTTTAAAAAATATGGCAGAGTCAAAGAGACCCCCAAAATTCTGGAAAAAATCCTCTTTTTTACTACTTAGGTCATCATCATTTTATTTTTGGTTCGCTTTTTCCAGATGTACAGCCTTATCATGGGCCATGCTAGATTTCTATAAAGTACAAGAGACACACAGTTCAAATATTGCTCAAATACTTCAATAAATCCAGCGCTGTTTAGAATTATAGTGAACAGCCATTCTATCTGCCATTCTATGACAGGAATATTAAATCACTAGCTATTAGGAAAAGATTCTGTAACTTTGACTTGCATCATTTATCTTTTTCTGCTGTTCATTTGGAAAATGATGTATAATTCCATTCAGTGAGCAGTTATTCATTTCACAGATACTAACATGGCAAAGTTTACATGGAATTTGAATACATTTTGGTGGCTGAACAAATGTAGTGCTTCTGATAATATTTAAGATACGGACCACAGGATTTTTTTCCTAATTCTCTCCTTCTCCACTATGAACTCGTGCACACACTGGGTACCAATTTTAACAACTATCTTTGTTCACTCAAAAATGCTTTGCTGACACTACTTTTGATCTCAACAATAACCAGAAAGATACAGGTACTCCTAACTATCATAAAGTCAGATATAGAGAGAGGAGGTAGCTTCAACCCACAATTCCATGTGAATGTTTCACAGGGCAGGGGCTCTGACCTGAACCTGTGTTCTCTGTAATGTGTGAATCAGGAGTTGCTACTAAGAAGCAAGGTGTGCTGTTTGCATGTTTGTGTTTCAGCAGTTGGTTTTAAGTTGTGTCCTGTTTCGGAACAGAGATTCCATTTAGCTATCATGTCAAACAGCGATTCGTAGAACTCTCTTTCTACATGTGATTAAATATAAGGTTTTTTCCCCCAAAAAGGAAGTCACCAGCATCTCCTATAGAAGTGAATTCTACAAGTTAATGACACATTGGCCAATTCTGCACAGTAAATGTATAGTGGGTTTCAGCCATGCTAAAGGAACCAGATTTCCTGTTTTCTCACATGTATCCTGTGCAGGCAGCAATTGGAGCCCATTGAAACAATTTGGGATGCTTTGAAGCCTTACCACAGAGACGTCTCTTTTTAAAAATTTCCTGCAACACATGCGTAGCCACGCAGGCATGCAGAAATGAATCCCCAGTCATGCCGATCGACCCACAATATGACCGGCTGCACCTGCATAGCTATGCACATGCAACCTGTAAAAAGAAAAGAAAAGGGGTCTCCCTGCAACAGCAGGGCAATGGCAGGTGGATTCTCCCTGACCGTGGATGGCACATTAGAACATCCTCCTGCCTGGATGTTCACGCAGCAGTGGCTCCAACCCAGGATTTAATAGGATCACTGGTTTAGTGATTTTTGAAAAACCCAGGTTGGGGGAAATAAAATGGGGCAGGCTTGCTTTGGGGGCAGGACCTGTGCGAAGTCCCCCCCCCACACACACACACAAATGCGTTATATAGCATCCTGCACCCGTTCTATTTGACTGTACAGAAACACTCATTGTTTGAAGGAGCGCTTTTTATGACCAGGACCACAACTTGAAACAACTCACATTCAATCAGTTGTAATGATCTGTGTGTCACTTTTCATTTCTCCCGAGTTCTTGTGCATATTAAGAGACCAACCCAAACTGACAGTCTTTTCTACAAAAGGGAGTTCATGACAGCTCATCCTACGATACCCAAAAATTACATGTGTGCCGCTCTGATCTCTTTGCTATTTGTAGCAATCATACTATTAAAACAAGACGCTGCTTACACATACTGAACCAGAATAAACTCGGCTGTCGCACAGGCTGGAACGTCTCCCTCACTCATCCATTATGCAAATCTCCAAAGAGCAGCTAAACAGCAGAGAAATTAATGCAGTCAATAAGATTAGCCACCCATCTAAGTTAATTTTCGCTTCAGCAAAACAAAAGCCGTCTTCTTATTTTCTCATTTAAAAGAAATGCTGTTCGTTGTTCTGACTCTGAGGCAGCTCGGCTTGCAATGTGCTTCTTGGCCAGGGGAAAAAAAATGTATACAGCAGATACATCCAACAGCACTTTTTATTGTATGGCAAAAAGGACAGTACTCCAAAAATACTGTTTCCCAGACTTATTTGGCAGGGCTGATACAGACATGCATGTTCATTTGATGTGGACTCATATGTGTGAATGGGCAATCACAGATATCATTTCCCAGGCAGAACCATCGTATTTCATCCGACACAATGCTTCTCAGATGAAGTTCGCACTTTTGAAAAATTCTGGATAATCAGGTGTAGAGAAAGAAAATGAGGTGCAAGCAAGTGTGAATCAGACCTTAGCCCAAATGGATTCTGCTGAAACACACTTCCATGAGCTCAACCATAAAGCAACAGCAATGTCTGAGTAATTATTCCTCCTTTTTAATCTCCTTGCACCTTTCACAAATAATGTGTTGCCCTGTGTCTCTAGACACATTAACAGCTTAATTAAAAGCTTACTTTTAAGTTTCAATGAATTGCACACTCTGGGTATATTCCAGAATGAGAAACTGAAAAGTATTTGTCCGAGGTTCACTTCTATTCGGAGGCCTAATCTTGAATTGTACATGATTGGTGTCAGTCCTAGGAGTCCACCACCTTTCAGCTAATGATTTGCATTGCAGTTTGTCTAGCTTGTGACCCACCATGCCAAACAGAGCCCAGCAGCAATAGAATGTTGTCTTTCGGGAAGCTAATGATCACCTCATTTTTGTAGATGCAGGCAGAAAGAACACCTGGAAATTTACAGTACTCCTAGCGGGCCTCTATACACAGCAGGTGGGCCAAAAATAGTAAAGGACTGCTTTCTTTGGGGGGTGGGTGGAATTTTATATTGTGTGTTTATTATTGGTTATAAAACTGGAAGGGTAAAATGAGAATGTAAGGAAGTCTCTGTTGAATCATAAGAACATAAGAACAAGCCAGCTGGATCAGACCAGAGTCCATCTAGTCCAGCTCTCTGCTACTCGCAGTGGCCCACCAGGTGCCTTTGGGAGTTCACATGTAGGATGTGAAAGCAATGGCCTTCTGCGGCTGTTGCTCCCGAGCACCTGGACTGTTAAGGCATTTGCAATGTCAGATCAAAGAGGATCAAGATTGGTAGCCATAAATTGACTTCTCCTCCATAAATCTGTCCAAGCCCCTTTTAAAGCTATCCAGGTTAGTGGCCATCACCACCTCCTGTGGCAGCATATTCCAAACACCAATCACACGTTGCGTGAAGAAGTGTTTCCTTTTATTAGTTCTAATTCTTCCCCCCAGCATTTTCAATGAATGCCCCCTGGTTCTAGTATTGTGAGAAAGAGAGAAAAATTTCTCTCTGTCAACATTTTCTACCCCATGCATAATTTTATAGACTTCAATCATATCCCCCCTCAGACGTCTCCTCTCCAAACTAAAGAGTCCCAAACGCTGCAGCCTTTCCTCATAAGGAAGGTGCTCCAGTCCCTCAATCATCCTCGTTGCCCTTCTCTGCACTTTTTCTATCTCTTCAATATCCTTTTTGAGATGTGGTGACCAGAACTGAACACAGTACTCCAAGTGTGGTCGCACCACGGCTTTATATAAGGGCATGACAATCTTTGCAGTTTTATTATCAATTCCTTTCCTGATTATCCCCAGCATAGAGTTTGCCTTTTTCACAGCTGCCATACATTGAGTTGACATTCCCATGGAACTATCAATTAAGACGCCCAAATCCCTTTCCTGGTCTGTGACTGATAGCACTGACCCCTGTAGCGTGTATGTGAAGTTTGGATTTTTTGCCACTATGTGCATCACTTTGCATTTTGCTACATTGAACTGCATTTGCCATTTCTTAGCCCACTCACCTAATTTATCAAGGTCCGCTTGGAGCTCCTCGCAATCCTTTGTGGTTCTCACCACCCTACATAATTTGGTATCATCTGCAAACTTGGCCACCACGCTACCCACCCCTACTTCCAGGTCATTTATGAATAGGTTAAAGAGCACTGGTCCCAATACGGATCCTTGGGGGACACCACTCCCCACATCTCTCCATTGTGAGAATTTCCCATTTACACCCACTCTTTGCTTCCTGTTTCTCAACCAGTTTTTAATCCATAGGAGGACTTCCCCTCTTATTCCTTCATTGCTGAGTTTTCTCAATAGTCTCTGGTGAGGAACTTTGTCAAAAGCCTTTTGGAAATCCAAGTAGACAATGTCCACTGGTTCCCCCTTATCCACATGCCTATTTACATCCTCAAAGAACTCTAGTAAGTTTGTAAGACAGGATTTGCCTCTGCAAAAGCCATGCTGACTCTTTCTCAGCAGGTTTTGCTTTTGTACATGTTTTATAATTTTATCTTTAATGACAGATTCTACTAATTTACCAGGAACAGATGTCAAACTGACTGGCCTGTAATTTCCCGGGTCCCCCCTAGATCCTTTCTTAAAGATTGGTGTGACATTGGCCATCTTCCAGTCTTCAGGGATGGAGCCTGATTTCAAGGATAAGTTGCATATTAAAGTGAGAACATCAGCAATTTCATGCTTGAGCTCTTTAAGAACTCTTGGGTGAATGCAATCTGGGCCAGGGGATTTGGTAGCATTTAGTTTATCAATGGCTGCCAGAACTTCTTCCTTGTCTACCACTATCTTCGTTAGTTCCTCGGATTCGCCTCCTAAGAAGCTTGGTTCAGGTGCAGGAATTTTCCTCACCTCCTCTTGGGTGAAGACAGATGCAAAGAATTCATTCAGCTTTTCTGCAATCTCCCTGTCATCTTTTAGCACACCCTTTGCTCCTTTGTCATCTAACGGGCCTACCGCTTCCCTTGCTGGCTTCCTGCTTTTGATGTACTTGAAGAACTGTTTGTTGCTGATTTTGATGTTCACAGCCATGCGTTCCTCATAATCCTTTTTTGCCTCCCTTACAGCTAACTTGCTTCTCTTTTGCCACCATTTGTGTTCTCTCTGGTATTCTTTATCAGTTAAGTTGGACTTCCATTTTCTAAAAGACATCTTTTTTCCCCTAATAATTTCCTCAACGTCCCTTGTTAACCATGGTGGCTTTCTTTTGGACTGGGCGCTGCCTTTCCTAACCTGTGGAACACATTCCAGTTGAGCTTTTAAGACTGTGTTTTTAAATAACCTCCAAGCATCTTGGACATTTTTGACTCTCTTGATTTTCCCTTTCAGCTTCCTGCGCACTATCCCCCTCATCTTTGAGAAATTTCCCTTTCTGAAGGCAAATGTAACTACATTAGTAGTTGTCACTTGTTCGCATGCAGAGATACTGAATCTGACAGCATTGTGGTCGCTGTTCCCTATCGGCTCAACAACACTGACTTCCCGCACCAGGTCCTGGGTCCCACATAGAATTAGATCTAGGATCACATCTCCCCTGGTTGGTTCTACAACCATCTGCTCTAAGCCACAGTCATTTAGCATATCCAGGAATGTTCTCTCCTTACTATGACCTGAACATGCATTTTTCCAGTTTATATGGGGATAGTTAAAATCGCCCATTACCACGACATTTTTGCTTTTGTTGGCCTCTCTAAATTCTTTTTCCATCTCAGAATCCTCTTGTGCGCTTTGGTCAGGGGGACGATAATATATTCCTAATGTTAAACTATGCTTCACCCCTGGTATTGATATCCACAGTGCTTCTGTAGAGGAATCAGCTCCCCCTGCATTGTCTATTTTATGTGACACTATGCTCTCTTTGATGTAGAGGGCCACCCCACCCCCAATACGCCCTGTCCTATCCTTCCTGTAGAGCCTGTAACCTGGGATAACAGCATCCCACTGGTTCTCCTCATTCCACCATGTCTCTGTGATGCCCACTATATCAATGTCCTCCTTCAAAACTCTGTACTCCAGCTCCCCCATTTTAGGTCGAATGCTTCTACTATTAGCATAGAGACACTTGTATACTCTGTCTCTGTCCCTAACCTGGGATTTATGTGTTTTGCCCTCTAGCCTTTTGTAGACACTATCACTTATCACATTGCTATGTTCCTCACTTGTATGTGGTTGATTTAAAAAAACCTCCTTCTCTGTCTGCATCCCCATGGACTCTGTATTCCGAACCGAAGTCACCTCAGCTCCTGTCGGCTTTCCCCCAGGAATCAGTTTAAAAGCTGTTCTGCCACCTTTTTAATGTTGAGCGCCAGCAGCCTGGTTCCTCTTTGGTTAAGATGAAGCCCGTCCCTTTTGTACAGGCCTGCCTTATCCCAAAAGGTTCCCCAGTTCCTGACAAATCTGAAACTCTCTGCCTTGCACCACCTTCTCATCCACGCATTGAGACCCTGTATCTCCGCTTGCCTAGCTCGCCCTGCGCGTGGAACAGGTAGCATTTCAGAGAATGCCACCTTGGGGGTCCTGGATTTTAACCTTTTTCCTAGCAGCCTAAATTTAGCTTCCAGAACCTCCCGGCTACATTTCCCAATGTCATTGGTACCAATGTGGACCACAACTGCTGACTCCACCCCAGCACTGTCTAACAGCCTATCTAGACGTAGCGTGACATCCGCAACCTTCGCACCAGGCAGGCAAGTCACCATGCGGTCATCACGCCTGTCACAAACCCAACTCTCTATATTCCTGATGATCGAATCACCCACTACAAGGAGCCCCCCACCTCCCCGAGGGGTATCCTCAGTGCGAGAGGATAGCTGATCACCAGTTAAGGAAGGGATCCCATTTAAGGGAGCATCTTCCCCCACCTCAGACTGGCACCCTCTGTCACCCAGACTCTCATTCTCCATGACATCTGAAGAGATGTCACCTTGGGAGTGGGACCCGGCTGCTAGGTCCCTGAAAGCCTTGTTTGTTGACCTCTCTGCCTCTCTCAGCTTCTCCAGGTCTGCCACCTTGGCTTCAAGAGAACGGACACGTTCCTTGAGTGCCAGGAGCTCATTGCAGCGAGGGCACACCCACGACTTCTGGCCTAGTGGCAGATAGTCATACATGTGACACTCAGTGCAAAACACCGGCAAGCCCCCATCCCCCTGCTGGCTTCCTGCCTTCATATCAGCTTTTGTTTAGATATTTAGATATTAAACTTTTAGTCAGTGCCCCTTGGAGCTATCTGTACCTACTATCCCTCAAGAAATGTCCTTATTAATTAATCTATTTATTTATTTTAAAAAAGAAAAAAGAAAGAAATTGCGCGCGCCGCTAGGCGCGCGCCGCTGGTTCCAGAGACTGAACTAAAGACTGAATGACTCACCTCAGGAG
>NW_025949522.1:0-11675 GCF_021028975.2 Sphaerodactylus townsendi
CCCCTGCCAGCATCATGCTGGCAGGGGGTGATGGGAACTGTAGTCCATAACATCTGGAGGGCCGCGAGTTTGACACCTACGACCTATAGCATAACAGGTTTATTTATTTATTCAGAACATTTATAGATCTACCATCCTGAGCCCTTCAGGGGAGGGCAGTTTAGAAATATAACCAATAAATAAATAAATAAATAAATAAATAAATAATCCTAAGCATGAACACACAAACTCATGAAACTCCCTTATACTGAATCAGATGATTGGTCCATCAAAGTCAGTAATGACTAGTCCTATTGGTCGTGGCTCTCCAGCATCTTATGTGGAAGTCTTTCACGTCGCCTACCACCTGTTCTTTGTAACTGGAGATGTAGGGAGTTGAATCTGGACCTTCTTCATGCCAAACAGATGCTGTACCACTGAGCCACAGCCCCAAAGCATCTCAAGACCCAGATTGCATGACTGCTAAGAGCATGATTTGCATCAGTCTTCCCTCTCAAAAGAAGAGAAGATCAAATAAACATGTTCTCCAGTCAGGTATCCATGAGATCACTAGTTCATGCTACAGGGTAGAAGGATACAAGATGAGCTTTCTCAGAAGAGGCCATGTTTTCATATTTTAATCATTTTCTGATGCAGGCTAAGCATGTACATATTGGCACAGACCCAAAAGTTATGTGTTTCACAGAGAGCTACTTGAGCACCTGCTGTTTTCACTCACATCTTCACACTTGCACAGTTTTATTCAGTTTCATGGAAGTCATTGTTTCTCACATACACCCTGATATCATTTAACTACAGCATCCAGCTAGTTGGAGGGAGGGGTGTAATCAAGTTTATTTACTTGCAGAAGTGCAAACATGCCTGTGGAACAGAAGGAAATGAAACTCCCCTGCCGTAGCTACTACATAGCCACAAAGTTATTCCACATGCTACTTGACTCAGATGGCTGAGAAATGAGAAGATCTGAAGCTTGACTCACAAGTGAACTGTGACACTGACCAAGTGTGTTCATGGTGAACTTCTCGGCACCCCTAGTTTTATCCTACACAATATGAGCGCAGCTGTGCTTGTGAACATAAATATTACCTGCCCTTCCCTTTCTGTCAAGAGCATGAGAGTCTTGTGGGATTCTGGTCTCCTGTTGAAGGTGTCCTTGGCAGTGAAAAATGCTTTTCCCTCCAGCTGCATTTAGTTAGGAAGCTGGCTCCCTGTTTATAAATTGTCATATTTATCCATGCTTTAGTAGCTTTTAGCCTAGATTAATGTAAAGCACTTTACCTGAGGATGAGC
This sequence comes from Sphaerodactylus townsendi, assembly GCF_021028975.2. NCBI lineage: Eukaryota > Metazoa > Chordata > Lepidosauria > Squamata > Sphaerodactylidae > Sphaerodactylus > Sphaerodactylus townsendi. The sequence continues at coordinate 1,291 of NW_025949522.1, forward strand.
TTGGAGATGATCCGGAAACTGCAGCTGGTGAAATTACGATTGTTATGGTGCAACCATATCACTCCCATACTGAGGTTCCTTCATTGGTTGCTAATTACTTTTTGGTCCAGGTCAGAGTGCTGGAGCTTTAAAGCTTGTCATGACCAAGGGCCCAAGTATGTCACAGATTTGGGTACCTAGATGCATGGAACAAATATGGGTAGATAAATATATCACACCTTTATGACTTGGTGTCCTCAGAAGATCATTTACTGACAATATTTATATTACTGATGTGTGCCAGAGCCCCACTGAATTGGCTGGAGGCATCTACACTAGGAACTCCCAAGTTTTTTGAGCATGTGAGGACCTTCTGAATTCTGACACAGTGGTGGATCCAGCACAGGGGAAATGTAATTAGTATAGAACACAATACAAACAATTTGGTGGGGGGACTTCACACAGGTCCATCCCCAGAATGAGTGTGCCCCGTTTTATTTTCCCCAACCTGGGATTTTCACAAATTGCTAAACCAGCTATTCTTTCGCAAAATCTCGGGTTGGAGCTGCCGCCGCACAAATGACCAAGCAGGAGGTGCTTTATTTCCCTCCCTTCCACCACACCGTCCACAATTAGGGAGAATCCCTCTGCCACAGCAATAGGTTAATTATTGCCCTGCTGTTGCAGGGAGGTCCCTTTTTCTTTTATTTTGTGTGTGGCACATGCACAGCTACACAAGTGCAGCAGATCATATTGTGGGATGATCGGCATGGTTGCAGAGGTTCATTTCTGTATGCCGAAGCAGCAGTGGCATAGCACCAGGGGGACAAAGGGGGCATGATGCACTGGGTGTGCGCCAGTGTGGGGTCATGGCAGGGGTGTGGCAGGGGCATGGCGGGGGCATGGCGGGGGTGGGCGAGGACACAGGATGCAGATATGCCCCAGGGGCAGTTCCCCCTGGCTTAAGCCCCTGCTAAGCAGCTATGCATGTGTTACAGGAAATGAAAAAGAAAGAGAAGCATCTCCATGCAAAGGCGTGAAAGCAATGGATTGTTTTCATGGGCTGTAATCACTGCCTGCATGGCATACATGTGAACAGGAAAAAGGAAAATGGGTTCCTTTATAACGATTGCAACCCGTTATACATTTGCTGAGGGGAATCCACCAGTGTGGTAGGTACAACTACAAAATGGCTGCCAAAGGATGTGGAGCAAGCCACAAAATGCTGCAGCTTACCTTCAGTCACATAGTAAAGATCCTTGTGCTGTGGTAGTTTTAATAATCCTCAGGGCCAATCAAATCAAAAGGCCTGCAGGACAAAAACCCCTACCACTTTCTAAAAACACTTGGTGAGCACCAGCGAAAGAGCTGGGGGGCCCCATGAAACCCCTGGGCACCTTGCTGGACACCCCTGATCTAAGCACTGATCCATTTTTATGAGATTAGAGCAAAATTGGAAATCTTGTCCATCTATTAAAAAATATCTAATCATGTTTGGTCCAGATTTGCTCATGTTTTGAGGAATGTACATAAAGCAGTTCCAATTCTTACTCACTTCTTTGTCTCATTGGTGTTATTGTAGGCATGCTCTTCTAGTTATGTATTGGTTGTTCACTTACAGCTTAGGAACTAGTTTGTCAAAAAAATTCAAAAGACGGGAAATATAAAGACGTGGGTTTTGTGTGTTCAGTGGTATGAGTAATGCTGGCACCTGCATGATATCTGGTTCTAAACAGCTACATTTATACCCTCAAATTAGGTCATAATTTTAAAAGCAAAAACATAGGTGCAAATGTCTACCATCAGGATGGTCTGTTTCTGTACCCACATGTCAGTGTTTTATTGGATATTTCTTTCTTGATTTGTTGCGGGCTTGATGCATGCTAACAAGTCATCTCAGTGCACTGGCAGAAAACAAGTTCTTGGATACTCTTCCAAAATTTCTATAACTGTTTGGCAGCCAATCTGTAGTTTCTTCCCATCTGCCAACATGTTTACAAAATGAGCTGGATAAATTCCATAAAGTCTATCCTGACCATTTTATCTTCATGATACAGGAAGGCTTTCAATTTGTTGTGTTCTTCCCAAGCTAAACTTACTGTGGCATTTTTTACACTGTCAGTTAGAATGTGCCTTTAGCTCATGATGACAGACCTGGAATAGAAAGGATTCTTCTTTCTTTGCCCCTACAAAGTAAAACTTTAAAGAACGAAAGCAAATGGATTCTCTATATACATATCCTATTAGTTGTTAAACAGGGCAGGCTCGTAAGCTTAGGATATTTCAGTTGCCTACAGATTCTCCATTACCTTGAAAAAAAACCCTTCAGCAACTTGGGCAAGCTCATGATCAAAATGACTTCCACCTCCATAACTCAAAAACGAGCTCTGTCTCCTTCAATGGTCCAGCCAGAAGAGTGCTTCCTCTCTGCTCCCAAGAATTTTATCAATTCCCAGTCCCCAACTCCTTGACCTGGTCAGTCTGGTTAAGACATCTTTTCCTGCGGGCTCCAGGTAGCCTCTTCCTGAAGTCCTTCTTTCCTTTTTAAGACCTCCAAATCTGTGATACTTGCTAGGAGAAGAAGGGGGAGGGACTTAACCCATCCCATTGTTTCTCACTACCCATATTAGCATTTCTAAAGGTGGCTTGGTGGGACTGGAAGCCTCTTGCCCAGAGAAACAAATAGTTAAAATGTTCCCTCACCCAGGCTCCTACAGCTGAGGATAGTGTTGTGAGCGAGTAGAGGCAACTGAAGCCATGGTCTCCCCGCACTATGCCCTGTGTAATGGAGAGGGACATATTCCTAAGGGATGCTAACTCTGGTTAGTTGCCTATGATGTGGTAGGGGTCGGAGGATCCTGGCAGACCCATTCTAGGCTGGTAGCACACTCCTTTACCAAGGTTCCCCCTCTGCCCAGGCAGGTTGAGGGTGCCTCAGAGTTACTCCAATGTGTTCTGTGGGTCAACTGGCCAAGTAGCCATGGAATGCAGTGCCTTGCAGCATGTGAGAACTGTACATCAGCAGTTGTAGAGCACTTCCTCTGGGACCGGTGCTATACTAATTTGGATGGTTACAGCATACACATCAGGGGGTCCCTAGCCAATGGTGTCCTGGCTTGGGGGCAGAAGTGCAGACCCTGCCAAGGCATGGCCTTGGCTGACACAGCATCTGTTTGCTATTACTTCACATGCTTATGTTTAGCATCAATACAGGTGGTGATTCCACGAGGAGATCTTGGAGCATGACCGTTGTCATTCCTGCCTTTCTGCTCCATCAACAGTTCCAGACTGATCCCTTGTGTATCCTGCCATGCAAAGCCTTCTGACCAGCAAGTCTGCCTCACTCACATGGGTACTGAACTGGACATAGATTAGAGATCTTTGCTAGAGATCTCCCCATGCCTCCTTGGAGCAGATCACAATGGTACAGATATCATACTGAACAGAAGGAGCTAGAAACCCAGTTCATCAGACCTCTTTATGATTTGCTGTTTAATAATATCTGGGTGTTTTACAGCTCTGTCCCTGTCCATTTATGAGCTGTTGACACTGGATCCACACCACTCCATGCCCTATCTGCCCACCCCCATCTCTGACTTTCTTTTAGGGTTGCCCCTTCGCACATTCAAAAGGTTGGGCTCTGGCTCAGGGATGCCCACGCTGGGATCACTGTTGCTGGTCTTTCTGGGGCCACTGGTCCTGTTTTTTTTCAGCAACAAAACATGGCAGAAGTTCAGTGGCCATTCTGTTTTCCAGTTTACAGAGGGAAAACATCAGTTCTAAGGCTTTTGTCTGCCTCTTCCTATGTGAGAATTGAACCAGAAGGCCTGGCCATGCTATCCAGATCCATTCCACTGAGCCATGCACAATGGTTTCTACCAGGTTCCATGGAGCTAGTGGTGATGTCAGGCAGGGTCAAATTAAGCCATGGTCAGGCCCCTAGGTTTTCAGGTACTTTGGGAGCCCTCTAACACTTCAATTTTTCACCCCACTACAACTAACAGCCTGACCCTGGTAGGTAGGTGCTAGACCACAATTCATAGCCCTATATACATTTTGAGGGTCTCCTAAAGAATTGTTGCCATTTAGGCCCTTGCTGTGCTTCCTATCTGCCACAAAGAAGCTCTTCTCCTATAGGCTGGGGAGCCTACAGGCCATATACATATTTTCCAGTTGTTCTGTTGCTGGGTCTTTTCTCCCTGTCCCTTGGCTTTTCATAGAGCAGAGGGTGGCCTCAAAAGGCAGTGCCCAAGCCAATAGGCAGTGATTGGCTGCCCCTGTGTGTACCACTTACAGAGGCACCTTTGACTGCTGTTGTCTGATTGTTGGGCACTGCTAGAGTTGCTATGGACTCCAATATGCTTACTATGTTGCTTGTGCCTGGTGGAGTGGTTTGTGTTATTATTTCCCCCTGCAGAATGTCTATAGGGAATGGGCTAGTAGTACTGCTTTCACATCACCATAACTTTCACCATCAGTTTCCAGGACAGTGCTGTTAGACTGATTTAGTATTCTTTTTCCATATCATAGGGTCTGCTGTTCTGAGAGAGGCAAGAAATGGTGAATGATTAATTCTCATATTGTCAACCATTTTTCAGCAAAATCTTGTCTGGCTATGGAAATGACTAGATCCCTCCCACCCCCAGTCAGAGGCCTTAGTAGAACTGTTGAGTGACTTCCTTCCTTCTTCAATATAATGCAGGTCAGGGTCTTAGAAAGACATAAATATTAATGTGGCCAAATCTGTCAAATCCTGCTTCTGAGCAAGATTAAGTGAAATGAATACAGATAGCACCAGACCAGTATTTGGTGTGTGGGGTAGAGGAAGGCAATCATTTTCCAGAGCAAGTAGGTCTTTTTATATGCTGATTTTTACCTGAAGTAAAAGTTCCTATGCAAGCACAACCTGAATAATTTTGAAAGTTGACTAAAAAGGCTTAAGAAAAAGGAGTCAATTTTTTTTCTGAAGGAATTTTTGCCATCTCCCCAGCTGAAGGGTTGCATTTTTCTAATGTCAGATGAAGTATTAGGTTACTGTGATGGTGACAAACATGAAATATGAATAGACTGTTCACTCAGATGTCCCCAAGCATATGGCACAGTTGGGCCCCATGTGACATCAGAGAAAGCACTTGCTAATGAATCCTTTGGTGATCAGTTTTGTCTCTATCAGACACCATCACGTGGTGCCTCCTCTGTACTGCCCATGACACAATTGCAGAATCCTGCAGGATGAAGACTTCACCATGTCAAGCTCATGGATGTTTCACCTGAATGAGATGCAGCAGCTAATCATTTTGTGAAGAGCATAAAAGATACAGAGTGATCTGGAAGAAGAATGCAGACAGTTCACTGGTGTCTCTAGAGCTGTAGTTTTGTGACAAGAAGTCCTAGAGGACTTGTACATTCAGGACCCTGTAATCTCCGGTGTAAAAATAATCCTGCTTTCTAAAAAATACTGTACAGATGACAAAATTCAAACAGCAGATCTTCAGTGCTATTGCTTAAATCATTGCAGTTGGTGTGGTCCCCCCCCCCCCTTTATGTAAAAGACAGTTGCTTAGAACCTCATTTTGTATTAAGAGCTATACTGATATAAACTGGACATCTTGTGTTATTCCACAGTTAGGTGCTGTAGGGTTGCCAGATGCCCACCCACAGCAGATGAATGCCCCCCCCCCCTGCAAACTACCTCTGCTTCATCAAGTGGGTGGTGGGAGATAAATTGTGAGGTGACACTGCAGATCCTGTCTCAGAGATTGGAGTAATTCCTCAAATGTCATGGGAGTCTGTGCCATCAATTGATCATTACATGCTTATTTATACTGTGGGAAAATATAACACCATACCAAAGCATACGAAATGGTAAAATTATTTCACCTTGTGATAAAATCTGCCCTTTTCTCAAAATAGTGGTCTTTCAGTTACAGCCATGTGTATTTTTACTGAGATATCTGGAAATCAGATAGAAATGGAAAATCAATTTTTCAAGGGACTGTGGACTACTGAGAAACTGAAAGGAAAGCAATTCTCATCCAATAGATCAGTATGTAATATGACCCCTGGAAATATTTTGGTTCAAAATGAAAACAAATCCATGGTGGAGCACATTTCAAAATTAAAGAGCATTTAGTTATGGAAGGAAAATTTTCTGCAATTAGCAGAAAATAAAAGAGTATATTGATAGGAATATTCTGATCTTTTCATTTTTTGGCTCCTAGTGCAAAAAAAAAAGATGTCCAAGTTTGGTGTTCTGACTATTTTGTTAGATCTGGGGAAAACAATAAGATGGAGTGTTGTGTGAACAGTGAACACCAGTGAATCTGAGCTGCCTATTCCTTGGAGAGAGATCCATACCAATAACATGAGGTTCAGTTAAGCTTATTCTGGAAAATAATATGTGTACAATGTGCTATAAAGATTTGTTGTGGAGTCTGTTTATTTTTGCAGAAACATACTTGTTGAAAAACTGTCACATTTCGCCATCTCTAAGATATTTTTTTTCACATGATGATGGAAACTTTCTTCAGCATTCTTCATATTTCTAAAACCCATTTCAACCCAGACATTGTTCATGTTTTCCATTGATAATCTAATTCTACTTCATCAGTTAAGCCACTGGATCAAAATGTAGAAGACCACTGATGATTTAAAATGACTATGTTCATGGAAATAGTCTTTGGGAATAAATAGTTGATACACTCTTTCATCACAGCAGTGCCTATTCAGGGATGTGGTTTCTCTGAGGTTTATTAGATATAACAGGGGCTGACAGCAGCCAAAATACACATTTAAAACAAAATACAAGATGTAGAAATCCCATTAGATTTGGCTTTGTTACAGTCTACCATGTTTTCTCCATTTTTCTACTCTCAATGGTAAGAGTTTTCTATTGATCTAGAACTTGTCCTACTCCCTAGTGTCAGGTTGCCTTCCTGGGATATGGGATGCTGGATGCTGGACCCGGGGGCTGGCCCAACTTTGGGGGCTAGAGCTAGAGACTCTTGTCACCAGCACTTGCGCCCAGTGGACTGTTTGAGCCATTAGGACAGGATTTTCAGGCCTGATCTTAAGTAAACTGAGAGGTAATTGAGCCCATCTGTGCTACTGGCAGGTGATAGAAGGCCTGAGACTGTACTGTGCCAGGAAAGATCCTGCCAGGAAGAACTACTCTTAGAGCATTGCTGTTAATGTATGGTGGGGTTGCACTAGGGTTGCCTGGCCTTCCCTGGCCATTGGTGGGGATGGGGAAAATCTTACCAGGCTTAAAATGAGGCCTAGGCCATGATATCTCATGTGTGTTGATGTCATTTTTGGAAGTGATGTCATCATGCTGATGACAGTGAAGGAGATGCTCTTGTACTTGGGCAAAAGCTCCATGGAGTTTTGCCCACAAAACTCTTCTTTGTTGTCACCTGTGATGTCATCACACTGGCAACATTGAGGACTGGGTCTCATTTTAAGTCTGGTAAGGTCCCCACCAGTCAGCTGGACCGTGCTGGGTGAAGGGGTTCCTGGCAGGGGTGTAGCAACCCTAGGCTGTGTACAGTCAATCTGGAATTTCACATCCTCTGTGTTACTACAGCCTGGTTTTTGTGTTGCTGCTGTTTTTGCACAGCAGGATCAGGCCCTGAGGGATCCAGGCATTAATTCACATCCTACCCAATGAAGGCCTGATAGCTGAGGAGCGATGGCAAGGTTTCTTTTGCTGGCTTTGGCAGGGTGGCCTGTGGCACTGACAGAACATTGTCAGCAGGTGCTTCTGCCATGTTGCACCCTTGCTGGTCTCTCTGATCCCCCTCAACCATCAGCTGTTCCCACTGGTCCTCCCCAACCACTGGTCCTTGGCTCCTGAGGACTCAAAGTAAAAGTCACTGGGGTGGTCAGACAAAAGTGTTGCAGAAAGCTGCTATTGTGAGACATGAATTACACTCTATAATTACTGGTTATTGGGGAAATCAAGTTTTGTTACTGAAACATACTGTATTTAGGATTTTTTTTTTCAGGAATGAGGCAGTGGTCCTTTATCTTCTTTTCTGATGTTAATAAAAATAGTGTACTATTTTTAACTGAAATTTCTAACAGGGCAATACTGGAGATTTGCTGAGTGTTCCTAATAAATAAATAAATAAATAGATGATAGATAGATAGATAGATAGATAGATAGATAGATAGATAGATAGATAGATAGATAGATAGATAGATAGATAGATAGATATTTCATGTGAAAATAGTGATTTTCTAAACACTCCTTGCTAGTTTTTTCTGTTATCTTCTCAAGCATGTTGTTCTCCCAACTAGTAAGTGCTTCAGTGCCATTTATTTTCTAAATATGTCATCAATTTCTGCTAGGAGTTCGTCTTCTGCTATATTGATGTAATTAGCTAGTGTTGATATCAGTCTCTCTCTCAATTCTTCTTTCTCTAGCTCTTTTAGGCCTCTCACACGTAGAATCTTTTCCTTCTGTTTTAGGTCATACAGGGTCATCTTAATTTCCAAATTGTCCATTTGTTTTGCATTTTGCAATGTTTCAGTTTGGAGCTCATTTACTTGTGCTTTAGTAGTTTTAAGTTCGTCACTCAGTTGCAAAATGATATTTTCTAATTTCTTCACCTGGACCACCTCTTTTTTCACTGTTGAAATTTCCTCCTCTATTTTGCCCGGTCTTTCTTTGGTTTCTTCCTGATTGGCCATAATATTATCTTTGGTTTCTTCCTGACTTGCCATAATCCTTTCCATCATCTGTTCTAGTCTAAGGTATTGGTCTGCAGTGTTCTTTTCTGGTGTCCTTAAATCTCCGTTCGCCAGTTTAGCATTATTAGCACGTTTAGATGGACTTCAGTGCCATTTATTTTGCTGAAACGAGGGTCTCTTCTTCCTGGAAAGTGATCCAAACCAATTTTGAATTGTGTAAAAGCATGTATAATGATTTCATGATGCTATAGCCAATCAAATTCACTTAGAAGAACATGAAACAAAGTCAATTTACCATGCTGGGAAAGTTTCTTCTTCTTCGGCCTAGTTGCTAAAAAAAGTGTCACTTTCTGTACCTGGTTAAATGCTTTTCTGAAATGCCCACTTTTGTATTTCGCGGTTGCAATTTGGATTGGGGCCATGGTGTTGGAGAAGGGTGACACACTCTAATCTGTGCTGTGGTCCCAATACAAAACAGGGGTCAACACAACTGTGTGTTTTTTTAAGAAATCCATTCATGGATTTCTCACTATTATATCTAGTATGGCCAGAATAGTGAAAATCTGCTTTGGATTGTACTGTTAGGACTGTATAGCTTATAACCAGTGGTGGGATTTAAATAATTTAACTGGTTGTTTACAAGCACCACTTTAACAACGGGTTCTGCCGAAGTGGTGCGAACCTGCTGAATCCCCCCACAGCTTATAACCAATTTTACTAATATTAACTAAACTTGGGTTCTAATAAAAGCTAACAGGAATATGTTACATCATTGGTATAACATGCTCCTGGCAGCCTCACCATATAGAACTGGAAATAGTAATTGTTTCAAGAGCAATCCCACCCCCAAATCAATGCAGACTACCTAAATAAGTAGCAATCCTTCCAATATAAATTCTGCAAGAAAATTGTTACACAATTCTCCTGCATTCGATAAGACTTGTCTATCATTCCTCTGGCAAATCTTATCTGTCAATGCATCCATCTCAACAATTTCCAACATTTTAAGAAGAACTGCATAACTGGGAGACTAAAAGTTATTTTCCAGTGTCATGGCTACACAATTCAAGCTGCAACTAAAATGATCTGATGTTCCTGATACTAAAACATCTGTTTTAAAAAATACATAAAATATGAAACTCAGAGTTTGACCTCTGACCTGTGATTCATTGAATATTCTCAGCATTGTTGAATGGAGGGCACAACTTCGACATGAAGACGTCCGGTATGTTATTCTGTTGACAGTTCCATCACTTGAACACAGCTATTCTAAAAATTCTATTTAGTCTTACAAAAGAAAGAAGGAAGCTATCTTATACTGTGCTTCCTTTAAGCCACCACACTTGAAGAAATGTACAATGCATCTCCCACAATATGGTTCTAAAGAAGAGATTTAAAGAATGGTAAGTTTCTCAAAAATATACTAGAAAATGAATGTGTTCTCAAGACACTCATCATACCTCAAGACAGACCCATAGCTAAAAATGCCATGGACAGCATGTTGGCACTATCTCTACTTTGATGGTCCGAAAGTGTAGACAGGACTCTATTAGAAGATGAACACTACAGTTCCTGTAGATCTAGCTCAGGGGTCTGCAACCTGCGGCTCTCCAGATGCTCATGGACTACAAATCCCATCACCCCCTGCCAGCGTGACCAATTTACCATGCTGGCAGGGGCTGATGGGAATTGTAGTCCATGAGCATCTGGAG
>NW_025949523.1:0-11667 GCF_021028975.2 Sphaerodactylus townsendi
AGGGGCTGATGGGAATTGTAGTTCCTGAACATCTGGAGAGCTGCAGGTTCCCTACCCCTGCACTAGCTATTGGCAGACCCACATCTTTTTAATCCACTCTTTCTGTGAAGTCCACCACAGCTTGTTTCATTCATTTCATCACCTTTCTGCCAAACTGGGACTCAAACCAGCTTATATCATTCCTCTATTTTATCCTCAAAAATATCCTGTGAAATAGTTTAGGCTAATAGTGTGTGACTGACCAAGAGACACCCAACGAGCTTCCATGGCAGAGTGGGGATTTGAAACTGAGTCTCCCAGATTTTAGTTTTGCACACTAACCACTGCATCACACCAAATATTGGATTGATAATAGATATCATAGTTGAAGTATGGTCTGTGTATGCCAAGTTGTATATGTAGTTTTCATTGTTCTTGCTAACATACAAAGAAACTGTGTCTAAAAAGTCAACTCACCATGAAATTGAAGAATACACCAATTCCTCACTCAATTTATAATATAAATTTAAAAAGACCCCCAAATATATAATGGATACCTATGGTGCAGAAAATCTACCTTATGTGGTAATCTGCATTGTAAACTCAGAATTATTTTGGAACTTCTGATTCGAACTGGCTATAACACATTTACCTTCTGTTCACCCGTGATAAAGATACATAACTTGACTTTCTCACATAAAATTGGGCTGATTTTCCTACAGTAATTGTGATGGCTTTCGGGCAGTCATTCTGCGGCACATATCCAAAGAGAACTCTGGATGTGATTAATCATGCTGAGAACTTCATAGTGAACATGCCTGACAGGCAAACTTATCATTTTCAACAGCTGTGGTCACTCATTAGCTGATTCTTGGATCAACTTATTTAGCCTTTGCTGCTCAACACCTGACTCGAATGCTGTGCCAAACAGTGTTGCTGCTGCGCAGTAACTGTTACGATGCTCTTTCATTCCCATCTGCCTTGTTGCTGCTTTTCCACCTGCACAGCCTATTAAATCAATTTCCCCTCAAAGTCATGAATGGCTTGGTCAGGTGATGCTGCATGTGTTTTGTGTGTGTGTAAAACTGTAGTTTCTATGGGTTCTACGAAAATGCTCATGTATAGATCCAGACCATCTGGCAACCATAACACTGATCAGACAACAGAGAAACTCCAAAATGGTAAGTTTTGTATTTTTTAAATACACACTTTACTTCTACAACTTCCTTTGTTCATTCTTCATTTAAAAGACTATCATGCATGAAAAGCAATCCAGTGAACAGGTTTAAGCTGCTCACAGACAACCTGAATGGCCTGTCAAATAGTCAGTTGGTGATATTGAGTGGGGTGTGGTCCCAGCTCCAATCATTTGAATATTCCTAGTCATGATGTCATTTCACTGCTCTGCCCAAAGTGAGATGAACCCACTCACATGAGTACATCTCATATAGATGGCTAAGAAATTCACCCTGCTACAGATCAGTATGTGCTGAAATACATGTAACACTACTGGAAGCCAAATGATTAAGCATGCCAGTGGAGGAAGGATATAATCTCAGTGGTGTACCACCTATAAGGACATGTGGTAACCCATGTCCTCGGGTGCATGCCTTTCAGTCACAGGGGCACTGGACACTGGCCAAGCCCCCGTACCTGTCCTGTCCTGTGATGCGGTGACCCAGACAGCACCTGGCGACTCCCCTCATGCCGGGCACCACACACCGGTGCCCAAGGCCAGGCCCAGCCATGGGGCCAGGAGGTCTCTCCCCTGCCAGGGAATTGTGCTGGTGTGTAAAGCTGGGCCCAGCTGTGTGGTGTGGGCCTGCTGCTGCGCCCTGCCCCCACCTCTCTGCTGGCAAGCTTTTGCCCTTCCCAGGCCTCGGGAGGGCAGGAGGTGACCTGCAGGGAGGCGGGGGCTCAGATAGATGCTGCCACAGCAGGTCACCCCAGGAGCTGGCCTGCCACTGCGGTGCCCATCCAAGTCGTCCCCGAATCCCACTCCCAAGGGCCTGGGGAGGGAAGGAGGTGGCTCAGACAGGCGCTGTGGCAGCAGACTGGCACCCTGCCCTCCCCTCGCCTTCCTGCAGGCTGGCTTCTGCCCTCCCCAGGGTCTGGGGAGGATAGGAGCCAAACTGCAGGGAGTGTGGGGGCTTGGACTGGTGCTGCAGCAGCAGGCCAGCCCAGGAGCTGCCCTGTCACTGCGGTGCCCATCCAAGCCACCCCCAAGCCCTGACCCTGGACACAGTGGGTGCCAGGAGCAGGTTTTTGTCCCCAGGTGCGATTTCCCTCCAATACGCCTCTGTATCATCTTGGATGAGTGCACTCACATGGAAAAGTGTGGTTTTAGGTTTTAAAACATTGAAATAAAAAAATGAGCACAAAATGAAATGGGGTTGATCTTTTCTGTTGCCTTATTACTAACGGTATCTTATATGTTTTGTGACATTTGTGCACCAGTTCCGGCTGAAATTGCAAGAGTTTTTTCCTAAGTTATGCATTGATGGCAAGGGCTATTCATTTTTGAACACTCAACACAGATGCCCATGTACCTAGGGAAATGTTATTCTGTATATACGGAAGACATTACTATTGCAGTTGCAGCATAGACTGTGACCACTCTTTTCCATTTTGTAGTCATTTTTATTTTATGTTAATAACTAAGAGCACACTTAGCAATGTGGGAGCACTTCTTTTTCAGTAGAAGTCTACATTCTTCCTTCACAGCAACATTCAGCCATTTAGGTTCCAGTAGTGTTCAGTGATTTTTTTTGGAATTGGAAAATAATTGTCCTTCCTTTGATGGGGCATCATACTTTTCAGTTTGAAACCATCTTTGAATAAAATTAAACTGGCTTTGTCCAAGTATTTTAATGCATTGAAGAGAAACCTATCAGAATCAGTTGAAGCAGCATCTATTGCTACAATAATAAATCCCACAGTGAAGTAGATTATATTAGAGTAAAATAATGTAAGTGATTATACTAACAAAAAGAGTACTTCTTTGCTAGCAAGTTTACATGTTTCTGGCTCAGCGCACACATTTTGTTTCTTTTAGTAAAGAGGGAAGCTTAATCCTGCCTTCCAAAGCATTTGGAGAGTTTTTCAAAAGCAACATTAAATAGACAGTGGTGTCAAAAGATTGTTCCATAAAAACACAGGCACTAAAACCTTCAGCACAAATTAAATCATCCTTATGTTTTGGTGGAGTTGGAAGGCAGGCTTGGTCATAAAATGAATGATTCATTAGTGCTAATTAGCAAGTTCTCCATCCCAGTTAGGACTAAACAAAGCTTATTTTCTTACATTCTTACATTAATCTCTGTAAAGTTGTAATAACAGTCAGATGTATATATCAGTCCTTTTACTATTTTAATTGCATGTGTTGAGGTGCAAGCATCTACATGAGATTAAGAATGATAATGTGTTTTTTTAATTGTCCAACTGTAAAAAATCCAGACTCCATTCATATGAGCAAAGGCACACAGACCTGCTTTCCCCCATTTAGGTTAGCTAGTCCCCAAATGCAAACAGGCTAACAAGTTGGTTGTGAGAGCAGTTCTGTTACAATATGACCACACATCACACATACTGTTATTCGTTCCAAGGCAACAAGACTGTACTTGAGTAGGGGGAGTAGGTCTTTGCTTTATCAAACATTTGTGAGTAGGAATGACAATTCAATTCACCAGAAGGGTACTATACAGGATTTAAGAACACTTTGGTCCCTCATGCTTTCTGTACCTGGCAACTCTATATGGCATGAGCTAATATCTTAAATTAGTTTGTAGGCCGCCAAAAGTCTTCCCATTTGAAATTCTCCCCAGATTCCAGAAGTCTGGATTGTATGTTTATTTTCCAAAGAGGGCAGAATAAATGGGGGACTCTCCATTGTTCTAGTTTTGATTTCTCAATTTTGCATCAATCTCCATGCATATAGTTTGCTACAGTCATTTGCTACAGTTCATTTGTTCCTTTTCATCCCACCCCATTCACATGTGTACATGCCAGTTTTTATGCTGCTGCACTTTCATTTTATTTATGTATTTCTTCCTTTATGTGTCCAAAACATTTATATCCCGCCATCCTTAGATTCAAGGTGGGTAACAATATAACAAATTGCAAGAACACAAAAACATCAGTTGAGTATCAAGGCTGAAACAAATATGCAAGGTTGATTTTTTAAAAATATTGTGAATTAAAAACAAGGATGAAAATCACATACTATTTAAAAACTGCACACGTGAAACTACAGCCAAATGTTCCCAAACAGTTTATTCTCCACCAAAGGCCCTCAGAAGTTGCCAACACAGGATTGGGAGATTCCTGAACATTTTGGCCTTGGAGACTGGAGAGGGCAGGGCTTGGGAAGGGAAGGGACCAGAGGTGGGATGCTGCCGGTTTGGGACGGTTCTGTGGAACCGTTTGTTAAAATTTTCTCAGTTTGGAGAACCGGTTGTTAATGATGAATTCCACTAGGGACAAGCAAGTAATCTCTGTCCCTGGGTGCAACAAATCTTGTCAAGTGGGGGATGCAAAATTTTTATTTCAAAAAAATTATACCCCACTAAAACATTCCCTTCTCACTGGACACAGTGTGTAACAGACTTCCCTCTGTGATACACCTCTGAAGATGCCAGCCACAGATGCAGGCAAAACGTTAGGAACAAGATCCACCAGACCATGGCCACACAGCTCAGAAAACCCACCACAACCAGTGGAAATTAACTGTTTTGCCAGGCTAATAGTTGAGTCAGCAATGGTGTTCATCCAGCAGACCTCCTTCTCACTTCTCCTATTGTTTCCTCCCCTTTCCTCTGTGAATGATCTGATGATGTTATGTGGTATAACTTCAATATTATTCGTCCATCAAATTCAACAGTGCTGTGTTTCAAGCAGAATGTTTATGGTTTTTGGATTTTATTGTTGGAAGCTGCCCTCAGCCCGTAAGGGGAAAGGCAGCCTATAAATTGAATGGATGAATGTTATCTATGGTTGAACTGCTAGTGTGTCCTGTTTGCGTAGTACATGTTCAGTAGTTACCATAAGAAGAAATTCAAAGACCTAAGAAGGAAGCCATGTGTCTGTAGTGTGGCCTGCCATCAGTTACCCAGGGAATACAGATTTGCTTAGAATCACACTGTTTATTTAATTTGTACGCCTATATTCTTCTCAAGTGATGTCAAAGGGTATAAGGCTGGAGTGGAAGGTTCAAAATAGTGCTTGAAAAGCTGAGGTGTGGGATGTCATTAATTAGTGTTCTAATTGGTAAAATGTAAGATTCCTGCAAATCACGCCCTCCAACCTAGAGTTTTAACTGTGAGTTTGTTCCTGATAGTCTAGCACAGGAACTGCTGGGGCAATTCCTCTGAAAATTCCCAGCCACTGTAGTCAGCCAGGCAAGAGTGTTTCTAGATGTTCACATACCTGAAAGTTCACATCTGGCCCAGATAAAATGCCTTTTTCCTGGTGCTCCATGGTGAAGGACATGCAGCTGGCTGTGTGTAACTGTCAGCCTTAGAATGTTTGTGCAGCTTAGAATGTTCACTCAGATTGCCAGATATGAGCAGTGGAAACAGTACATAGGTAACAACTCGAGTGGAAGTGAAACACATACACGCGTTGCCGTGTGAGATGTCAGGTGGGATTCCTCCCTCACATGCAGGTTACCTTTCACTCTCTGTGCCTCACCCACTATTACCACACATCACACATACTCTCATACACATTCAGCTCATCCTCACACTCCTCACTCTGCCCTCCCTCACATCCAACCACCACTTAACTACTTCCTCACCCATATTCCACACCCATATTGAACAAGCTTGAATGTAAAAGACAGCTGGAGGGAGGGAGAGGGAAGGGACGGAGGGGGAGGCATGCTGAGAAGTGAGGGAGGGGAGAAAGTCTTTGAGGTGTAGCATCTGCAAGGGAGGGGAGGGAGGGGCCAGCCAGCCTAGATTCCCTGAATACTGAGGTTGCAGTTCAGAAAACCAGGTTGCCTCCGAGGCACGCATTACTCAGGAGTAAGCTCGGTAAAGCAATCGTGGCATACTTTGAATGTCTGAGTCGCGCCCCTCAGAGGGTTTACTCAAAAGCGAACACCCATTGCCACCAACCAACCTTACTCCCAGGTAAAGGATCGTGACCAGCCAGCCTAGACATGTGGGAGGGGTGCCTTTCCATTCCCCCCAAGGAAAGGCACACACATCAATGACATCGCACAGTATCAGGCTGCACGTTTCCATGAGCATGTACTGCTGGCCTCTGGTATTGATTTACTGCTACTGTTCCTTTCCCATTTCATCACAATAACCCACAGCAACGCGTGGCCGGGTACCGCTAGTGTTACTATATTTGCAGTCTCTGCATTCATTTCAAGTGGTTATTCTCTGCTTATATATATTTTTGAGTGATCCAAAGACTGTGTTTTGATCATTTGTTTTTGAAGTGATAGTTTTTGAAGTTGAAAGCGCAGGTATTATATGACACCAGCGAGCAAGCGAGAGCAAGGGCAGCCTGTATGAAACCAGGAGGCCAAGGGGCTCCCTGGGCAACCAACGGCTGGAAGTCCTCACCTTGACAGTGTCCAGAATACTTGGTCCCTCCTCCAAGAGTCTGCTGGTGGCATTCCTCCAGCTGTGCATGCAGCCTCTCATAAGAGAACATCCTTCAATGGCTGCATACAGCATTCTCTACCAGCAATTTCATCCCTGGATTCTTCCACCTGACGCCAAAAACAATTTGATCTTTCGGTTCTGTCTTGGAATATCTCGGGGTGGAGGAATAAATGCGGGAACCCAAACTTTCTCAAATATCTGAGAAAAGCAGATCTAATTCTCTTACAGGAAACTTGGCTATATCATCCTATAGATTTTGAGGGGCTGCAAGGCCTTCTGCTCTAACAGCAATTCAAATGCAATGGGCCCGGCCGTCCTTCCTGGTGGTCTCTGCATTTTAATTTCTGTCTCTCTGCCAGCAAAAATTCTATGAAGCCTCCCACTTAATTCAAGCATTGCTGATTAATTGGGGCAAATCATCACTGATGGCTAGTATCATACGTATATCCGCCCTAGATGCGAATAATAGCGTTAAGTGATGACCAGTGGCAAAATTTATCCTCGTTTGTTGAGGAGCTAGAACTAAAATATCCTTCAACTGAAATTACCTGCACAGCGGTAGGGGATTTCAATGCGAGAGTGGGTAATAATCTAACCTCATGTTGGAGCGGTGAAGAGTTATGATGATAACTTGATTATGTCTATTCCGCTCTTGCTTCCATGGGGAAAAATTCATTCTGAGGATACCCAGACCAATTACACTGCTAGGAATCTGATCGAATTAAGCTATCAGACATAACATGTTATGGCTCAATGGTCTAAAATGCTATGACTGTTCTAATAATTTCACATTTGTTGAATGCGGCTGGGGAACAGTGTTATAAGATTATTGTTTTATGTCACCAAAAGGTAGAACTTCAGTCCAGTCTTTTTTAAGGATAGGAGACGCTACTAGGAGGTCACCTCTCTCACTTAACCTTGTTCTCCATCAGGAAGAGGGGGTGGGCGTTCCTTTCTTAGGATACATCTAAAAGAGTATTTACCCTCGGCTTTTCTAGACATCCCATTTTGGCCCTTACCGCCAATGAGCTAATTAATTCTCAGCATCTAGGTAATCTCTTAAGTGCTTTTTATAAGGCAGGTTAAGCCTTATTATGGCAATTGGCAGATTTTGAAGCATTAATCAAAATTATATCACCTTAGACTATCTTGCAAAGTCCGTTAAGCAGAAACCTCCATACAGCACTAGAGGTGCCCCCTGGTTTGACAAAGAGAGTGCCATGAATTAAACGAACTAATTCGTTAAATCTTACCAACAATTCGAGAGATTTAGAAATCACCAGTATCGCGTAATCAGCTAGTTCAATATAAAACTACTCTTCATTCTTTACTAATGAAAGAGAAACGGGTTCCAGTATCGCGCAGAATCAGTGGGATCGCTTATATCAAGCTGTAATCTCCAATGACTCCAAGACAGTTTTGGGCCTTGACAAACAGACTTGACTCCAATAAAGAATGAAGTTTCCTTCCATTCTCCCTGTGAGGTTTGGATAGATCATTTTCTTGAGAAGCTGTTCCAAAAGGAAGAGACCAGTAACATTTATCCATCCATCTCCATCATTAGATGATTCCAAATAGCCTCCTCAATTACACAGCATCAGGAAATCATGGATCTAATAACTGAATTGAAACCCCGTAAAGCCTCTGGCCCAGATATAATTTCCCCAGAGATACTGAAGTAAGCATATAGAGTGGTGGAGGCGCCTTTTTGGCCAATCCTATTCACCCAAGATCAATGACTCAGGCCTCATTCCTATTGTGCTTGGCTATCTGCAGTCATTGTACCTATTTATAAAAAAGGTGACCCATCGGATCCTGCCAACTTCCGCCCAATTAGTTTGACATCAGTCATTGGGAAAATATGTATGCTAAGACGCTTCTACCCAAACTACAGGCCTGGGCGATTCA
This sequence comes from Sphaerodactylus townsendi, assembly GCF_021028975.2. NCBI lineage: Eukaryota > Metazoa > Chordata > Lepidosauria > Squamata > Sphaerodactylidae > Sphaerodactylus > Sphaerodactylus townsendi. The sequence goes on from NW_025949523.1 coordinate 8,505, forward strand.
TCAGAACATCATTGGTAGAGCAAATAAGGCTTCACGCGAGGAAATCCACGTTAGACCATGCTATGCTTCTTACGCATTTGGTTAATAAATACTCCAAAAGTCCAAGAAATAGCAAGCTTTATGCACTGCCTTCATTGATTTGAAGGCAGCTTTTGACCCTGATCTCCTAGAGAATGTCTTTGGAATAAATTGGCTATGCAAAAGGAATAGAACCCAATAAACTTCTTTTTCTAATCAGGCAGCACTTTATACCAACACAAACTGCAGAGTTAAGTGCTCCGCGTGAAGGTCTCATGACTGATTCTATTTCTACCACCTTTAAAGGTGTGAGGCAAGGCTGTGTAATTGCTTTCAACCCTTTTCAATTTATTTTTTTTGAGTGACCTTCCATCCAGCCTTGTGGAAATTAATAACCATGCCCCTAAATTAGGCTCAAGGCATATTCCAATACTTCTATATGCTGATGATACCATCACTTCTATCTAAGCTCAAAGAAGTTGGACTTAGTCGACTGCTGAATAGATGTGGGCAGTACTGTGAGATAACCGGACCTGATCATCGTTATCAAAAGACCAAGATTTTGATCTTTGCCAAAACAGTAAAAAAAACATAGCTAGGCGATTAATGAAATTGCCAGTGGAGCAAGGTTAACCAATACAAATATCTTGGAATTACATTTTTCTTATAACCTCTCCTGGGTTTACCCCACAAAAAAGCTGCTATTGCAGGTGCTACCATCAGTTATTCTGCCGTGCACGCGTCTTTTATGGAAAGGGCCACGCCCTTGTCCCAGCAGCACCTAAAATCTTTAACTCTAAGATAGAAGCGCAGTTACTTTATGGAAGAATTACCTATCACAGCTCCAAGCAGTTGGCGACTCCTTGAATACTGTCCAATCCAAATTTTTCCGTAAAATTATGGGCCTGCCAAATTGTGTACATTATGCGGCCCTCTGTTTTAGAACTAGGCCAAAATTCATTGGATTTATAGGGCTTGGTTGAGAGCTTTTTTAAATTTTGGCTTCGCCTGCATTTCTAAGCATGATGAGCACTTTCGCTGATTCACCTGCTTTTTATCTGATACTCAGGCTAATCCATGGATTTCTCTCTGATCGAAAGAAAGATTGAATCACTTGGTATATCTCTCGACTCGCTTTTCCCGCTATCTAGTTCAGAATCCTACAACTTGTTAAAACAAAAATTGTTGGAAAGCGAATGGATTAATTTATTTAGGGCTGCTATGAAAACTTGTTCACCCTTACATCTTTCAATACCCCTATATCAAAACAGGATGGCTCCCTATTTGTATTTTTTGACTAATCCAATGCAGAGAAGAGCCCTCACACTTGCTCGCTTCAATGTTTTCCCCTCCGCTTTATTGCGTGGTAGATTTAACAACTTGGAAATGAGCGAAAGGGTATGCTCTTGTGGTGAACAACAAATTGAAACATTGGCACATCAACTGCTTTGCTGCCCTAAATCTGCTAATATCAGATCAAAATATTCCAACATTCTTTCTAGGATACCTAGTGAAATGGAAGAATCAAGTAGACTTCCTTTTCTTCTGGACAATTCTGACAATGAAACTTGTGAATTGGTTGCACAATTTTTACTGGAGGTGATGCACAATCAATAATTTATATTTTATCTTAAACCTTTGTATTTGTATACCTTTTATCTTAAACCTTTGTATTTGTATACCTTTTATCTCAGGTTTTTTATTGTTATGATTATTGTTATGCCAAATAAAGGCTTATTATTATTATTATATTGCTTCAGTCCTTTATCTATAGTCCAAGATTTTGGAGGAAGCTGAGAACAGGACCTTGACAGTAAGTATATATGAGTGGGTGACCCGTATGACCCAGCCTAGCCTAACCTCATCAGATCTAAGAAGCTAAGCATGGTTGGTCTTGGTTAGCACTTGGATGGGAGACCACCATGGAATACCATGCTCATTATGTTTATTAATACAGCCATTGATCAAAACTACAAATATAATAATAATATTTAAAACCTAAAAATCTACTCTGTATAAAAAAAATCCATATAAAACTTGATATAGGAAGAAAAGTGTTAAGGAAAGGTATTTAAATTGTTAAGATAGCACTATTCCATTGGCATTTCTGCTTGACTACCTGATGACACACTTCACACAAATATGCACAAAATTTTGCAACTTCCATACATACCTGGTGTTTATCATCAGACAAGAACATTTTGACTTGTTCATATCTGTCTGGAATTAAATCTAATACTGAACTTGAATCGAGTGGCTTCATAGAATGGACAGTGGAAAAAGACACGTTCCACTTACTTTAGTTCACATGGGCATAATGTCTCTGATCTAGGGATTTTTCTGTACCTCCCCTCCAGTACTGTTGTTGTAGAGCAAAACATCTCTTTAAGTTAAATGCTGTTCTGTAATTACTAATGTCTGGAAGTGAAAGATAAGCAGCTGATGTGAGGATGTATCTTTTATTTGCTGGGAACAAAAAAGGCTGGGGAGTTAGCAAGATTGGACTGTCTCTTAATATCTTCCACTCTCTGTGTTTGTTTTTCCTGGTCTCTGCCTAGCCTGAGTAATTTGTGTCAAGAGAAGCCTAGACTTGCCATTTTATTCCTAAGGTCAGGGGAAACACTCTATGGCAAACTGCATCTGTTAGTCCTGTCCTCTGGGTTGCTATAAGTTGGCTGTGTCTTGATGAAGAGAGCCAGCATTCTGTTGTGGTTAAGAGCAGTGGAGTAACTGGAGAAATGGGTTTGATAATTCTATTTTTCTTTTTTTGTTCATTTGTTCATTGTTTGTTATAAAGGTTGGGAAAGTATTATAGGTAAAGATGTTTCATTTTCTTTTTTCCCCTTGAAATATAGATGGAAAGAGAGGAGTTTAAACTACTCTTTTAGATTAAGGATTTTGGATCTCTCTCTCTTGTTAGTTTTCTTTCAAAGGGAGTAGATCAAGTAGTTATAGGAATCTGAAGGGTAAGTAGAAAATACGGGGGAGGGAAATATGGGAAGGAAGGAGGCAACATAGCAGGGCAACTGTATTTTTGGAGTTGTTTTAATTGGGGGAGTTGAGAGAGATAGACAATTAGATATGCTTGTAATATGTTAACAATTGTAAACAGTTTTTGGCTTCCCTCCTCACTTATGTTATCATA
>NW_025949524.1:0-11665 GCF_021028975.2 Sphaerodactylus townsendi
GGTGGCCCACAGTGAAAAAGAAACGCTGAATTGCTAGGGCACTGTTGCATTTGCAATGTAAAGCAAACCCCAGATACAAACTCAGATACAGAGCCCATCTCTGGCTCAAATTTTGTGCGGGTGGAGGAGGGGGAGCAGAGATTAAGCAGAAAAAGGCCACCTCTGCCCACTTAAATAGAGAACGTTGTCATGGAAGTGCCAGATTTTCACACAGAAAAGTGAATTTGGATACTGTTCATCCAAAGCAAAATGGTTTGCTGCCCCCGTCCCCTGTAAATGGTGGATTTCATCCTCCACATAACTACTTTTTGTTCAAAATAATAAGGGATGCATTATTAAGTGATCCGACCCAAGCATAAAGCCACTTTAAGACCTATTGACTTCCATGGGGCTGGAATAATATGATTTCCTCAATTAATCCAAATGAACATGTTCCTCCCCACAAACAGCCTGAATATGTGTCAGAAGGGGTAGAATATTGGCAACATCTACGTGTCAGTTAAAAGGAAGGGGTGGGAGGATGAGGCAAAAAAGCGTGTTTATGTCCCTGAGAACAGGGATAACCTTGGAAGGAGGGAAGGTGAAGTTACTTACACTGTTGCGTGTGCATCAGCCGCAAACTGAGCTGGACTGTGCTGTTCAGTAGCCATGGAGGAGGCTGACCTGCAGCCTCTGGGTCACGGGTGCATCTATAGCCAGCAGCTGAGTGGAGCTCAGCTGATGCACCTGCACTTCGCCATCCCCCGTGGCCTCCGATAAAATGCTACCCGAATGTCTCTGCTGTGCACAACCTTGCCTCTGGCCACACGGCCGTGCTTTGCTAGGGGCCATGAACATGTCTGCTTCCGACTGACATGCTCAGGATGCTGCTGCAGCCCCTCCCGGCCTCCTTGTCCCGGTAGTGCGGCCAGAGGCAAGGCCTTGCACAGCCGGAGAGGGGGCGACCCACTCCACCTCCAGCCTCCCCAGCCATGAGCCGCACAACATGTAGCAAAGAGCCGCATGCGGCTCACGAGCCGCCGTATAGTCACCCCTGTCCTAGATCCTAGTCCTGTGGTGCTCCTGCTACCACACTACTCTGCCTTTCACCGTGCTTTGAAACAACTTATTCCCTTTCCCCTTTTCAAAAATACCAAACATTCACTCTGACAAGAAGCTCTAGAGATGTCCCAAGCTAGCACACTGTTTTGTGATATTTTGGTTCTTTTTAGTGAAAGGGTGGCGAACCTTTGGCACTCCAGATGTTATGGACTACAATTCCCATCAGCCCCTGCCAGCATGGCCAATTGGGAATTGTAGTCCATAACATCTGGAATTGTAAGCATGGCCAATTGGGAATTGTAGTCCATAACATCTGGAGTGCCAAAGGTTCGCCACCACTGGCCGTCGACCCTGGAAAGTATTTGGATAGTAGACCTCCAATGAATACCAGGATTGTGATGTGGAGACAGGCAATGACAAACTATCTCTGACTGTCTCTTGCCTTGAAAACCCTATGCACAGGTGTCAAACTCACGGCCCTCCAGATGTTCATGAACTACAATTCCCATCAGCCCTCGACAGTATAGCCAATGCTCATGTTAGGAGGGACTGATGGGAATTGTAGCTCATGAACATCTGGAGGGCCACGAGTTTGACACCCGTGCATGATGGGGTTGCCATAAGTCAGATGTGACTTGACACGGAAGAAAAAAACCCGCAACTTGTCCTGTTTGGCCTGTAGGTGGCACTCACAGTCTGTTTTGGTTCTTCAGTGCCATTCCAAACACCACACGGGGAGGTGACATTCCCGCAGCTTCGCAGAGAATCCCCCCCCCCCCGGGAATCTTTGTTTTGGGCATGTTTGGCATTATAACCCGCAGCCCTGTTTGTAGCGGGGCAGGCATAACCCATCAGCCGGCTTTTTTGCTTGGGTCCGGAGGGGTGGGGGTTGTGGCAATGCTTTAATTTTTAATGTAATATTTGATTTTATCTTTAATTGCATCAATAAAGCGATATATCAGTTCAATTGGTAGATCAATATATCGACATTAAAAAGGCAAACTATTAAAGAAAAGTCTTGAATTGACATCTGTACATTATGCCCAAACACCGATTGTCTTTTGTGGTGGGAAGTGAGGGGGGAGTAATAGAGGTGTGTAAACTGCAAAAACGTGGAAGGACAATGCGTTTGGCGTTTGCTGAGCTACCCAAGTTCACGATTGTCCATCTCCCAAGCATCAAGATCAACGGGCTTTCCCTGGTGCGGTCTGGAATCACTGATGACTTCTGTATAAAACTGCGAAGGTGGGAACATCCCAGTTTGTGGATCAAATGCAGGAGCAAATCAGGTAGTCGGACTGATTGACTAGTCATTGTTTTTTAGTGTTAGTATTGATTTATTGTTCTATCAATATGATTATTTAAATTTTGTGTTAAAAATCTAAAGATATAAAGATATGCAGGAGCAGGGAAGCCATGGACAATAGAAATTATACAGCAGGACAAGAAGCGGGAAGTAGTCAGCAACATGGAGGAAGATGAGGGGGAAATGTGCAAAGCAGCACAAGGGATGGGGGGGGGCGGTAAAACTAGATGGACTGGCTGCAGGTGGAGGGAAGAGGTCCAGGGCAAAGCTGTCCCCATTGGCAAATCTGTCCCACTCTGGCAGCAAAGCAAAATTAAAATAGTGCTATAAGTGGATTTGCTTGCCATGGAGAGAGTGGGAAGTGAAAGTAAGGCTGGAGGAAATAAGTTTGTAAATCTTGCTGCAGCGGACATTTGCCTCCACCACACAGCAAACACCTTGTGCGTAATTGGCCATATTGTTATTCCAGTGAGCTGTCCCCTCAGAGAAACACAGCCAGGGAATCGTTGCTGCAGCAAGCTTTTTTTCAAACAGGACGGTCAAGTCCAGTCTAGTCACGGGTGAAAGATGGTAGTTTGGAGTGTGAGTCACAGACAGCAGAGAGTGTTCCGTGGGGCTGGTCTGGAGGCCAGACAAGAGGGTGGTGGGAACAAAGGCCCATCTGGAGCAGAATAGGGAAGGAACATGGCCCTTGATTCCGAAGAGCATTTCATTCCTGGCTGAGAGGTTTCGCCTCGCTTATGAGTGACTCCAGAATTTCCTTGCACATATGCAGGGCACGAGGCACATGGAAACAACCTAAGGGGGGGAAAAGGCGCGGTTGAGAAAAGTAGGAGCAATTAGGTTTGCCAACCTCCAGGTGGAGAACAGAGATATCCCTGAATTACAACTGATCTCCACTTTTGCACTTTGCAACTTTTCCCCCCAATAATTTCAGATACTTTGGGATGGGCGGTTGCTGATTGGTGAGAGGAACTCATTTGGCATTTGATCTACATTCTAAACTGGCAGACTCTGTAGGGAAGGAGCTAATAAAAGACGGAAAGGCATTTTTAACTGCTTGGTGTTTGGGGATACCTGGCATTGGGAAGAAACTTCAAGCTCATTTCAGGTTCAAACTCATTTACCTTTGAATGGTCCTCCCTTGATAGACAACGCTACTTTGCCTTCCTGGGTCAGGTAGCCAAACCATTCTCCCGACTCTGGATCCCTAAACTAGGTGAAGAACAAGGAAGAGGGTAATGTCCCAGATCTTGAAGGGATCTAAACACCATGAAAGTGATGTGCATCAAATTATAAGATGGTCACCAGCAAAATTATCAAAAATGTATCATACATCAGATAAATGTTGGAAATGTTCCAAACAAACGGGGACATTTATTCACCAATGGTGGCTTTGTGAGAAAGCCACCCAATTCTGGAAAATGATACATAAAGAAATTAACATCATTCTAAATAGGAAGATCTCTTTGAAACCAGAAAGATATTTACTGGGTATGATAGATTTAAAAATGAGTAAAACTCAAATGTCACTGTTTCAATATCTAACAGTTGCAGCCAGAATTGTATGGGCGAAATATTGGAAATCTAATCATAATCCATCCAAATTTGAATGGCAAATTAAAGTATTAGAATTGGCAAAACTTGCAAAAATAGTAGATGAAGCCGACTATAAGCTAGATCATAATTACCAAACACAATGGGAAAAATGGACTCAATATATTCAGAAAACAGTGTTGTAATAGTCAAAATTACATACAAGATTAAGGGAAAAATACAAATAGAGATTTTTGGAAGTCTGCTCACATATATATATATGCATTATATTTTTCTTTGTAGTTTTTTGTTTGTTTTTATGTCTTTTTTTCTTAATGTGTATGGGTGTGTGGGGACAAAAGGTTAGGGTTAAGGTGGAATATATACAAATTTATGTGTGTAACTATAGGTGTATGTAACTTTGTTGATATTTTATGTTAAAATGTCTGTTTTATATTTATGTATTTTCTTTATATATGCTTCTGTTATTAATAATAAAAATATATTTAAAAAAATTATAAGGTGGTCTACGGCAGGGTTCTCCAACATGGTGCCTGTGCGTGGGCACTACGGCGCCTACTGACGCATTTCTTGGCCCCTGCCAAGTGCTTTTAGAAAGTGGAAGGGGCTGGGTGGGACATTTGCCAAGCTGGGCTTTGGACTGGCTGTGCAGATCAAAAGGCACCCTCTTCAATCTCCTGTCTGAAATGTCAGATTGCCGCGATTAGAGTTACAAATCACCTCACTCTGTGGCATTTTGTGGTTCTCCAGCAGCAGCCATTTTATGATTGATTCCATCCTCCTATGGCAGTCACTTTGTGATCGTGTCCGTCGCACTGGGTCAGGATTTCAAAGCTGCCCGCAGGCTCAAAAACCCTACAAGAAGGGACCATACCACCAGTGGGATGCAGTGGACAGTGGACCTTATGGACTTGGGCATATCCAGTGGTGGGGTCCAAACATTTTAGTAACAGGTTCCCATGGTGGTGGGGTTCAAACTGTGGTGCAGCACCAATGGGGCTGGGCGGGGCACGACGGGGCCGTGGCCAGGCATTCCGGGGGCGGGGCATTCCTGGGCGGGGCTGTGGCAAGGACGCAGCCTCTGCGCCGGTCCTTGGGCGGGAAACGAATGCACGCAGGCGCAGGCTGCTACGCACGCCGGTGCACCTCCTGCTAGACTGCTTCAAGGTCTGCGCGCTACTACTGAGAGGAGGGGCGTAACGAAGGCAAAAATCACCAATTAGTAACCCCCCCTCAGCACACATATAATTAGTAACCTACTCTCAGGAACCTGTGAGAACCTGCTGGATCCCACCTTTGGGCATATCAGAATGTCTCAGGGCCAAACTAGGCATACTCTGGGAGTTCTGTGTTCAGAGACTGCACATGATTTTAAACCTAATTTTCAGGCACGTGGGGTCCACTTTGGATATGTGCCGTGGTGGTGAAGCCGTTCGCATGCTGTTTTCCCTACTTGTCAGCTTACCTCTGAACGCAGGGATTTTATGAAAACAAAACGAATACCTCCTGTGCATTCTCCTGTGTTCAGGATACACCTCAAGAGCGCACCATTTATTTATTAAGATTTATATACTCTGTTTCTCCCCCCCCCCCACACCAAGAGGGAGTCCAAGCAGTTGCCAATCACCATTTTTCCTTCCACCATTCTTTATCTTCACAAAAACAATTCTGTGAGGCAATGGCGTATTTGCCTAAGGACAGGCGGTAACCTCTGTCCCTGGGCGCCACTGATCTGGTCACGTGGGGGGGGGCGCGAAATCGGCCCCTCGCATGACCAGGAAGACTGCAAGATAGCAGGAAGTTCTGCTGCCTTGCCATCTTCTGGTGCCCTCGGCCCCGCCCATGTCATCATCGACATGGGTGGGGCCAAGGAAGCCAGAGGACACTACCAAGTCTCCCCCTCCCGGCTGCCGACTCCCCTCAAGTCCCACCCCCTCCCGGCTGCTGGCTCCAAGCAGGCAGCCGGCAGTCCCTTCTGCCCTCCCCTCTGGGAGGCGTGGCCCCATCCCCCAAGCTTATAAAAGCAAAGGCCCTAGCACGGAGCCTTCCAGTTGCTTCTGTCCTCCCCAGAGGGGAGGGCAGAAGGGACTGCTGGTTGTCAGCTCAGAGCCAGCAGCTGGGAGGGGGCAGGGGGTGGGGGTGGGGGTGGGGCAGGGGGTGGGCCCTGCCACAGGCGTGGGGGGGGAGCTTGGTACAGATGTCTCCGGGTGCCATTTCCCCCCGGTATGCCTCTGCTGTGAGGTAAATTAAGCTGAGAGAGCTCCATGTTTCCAGGTTATCCAGTGACCTTCCACAGCAGAACAGAGATTTGAACTTGATCCTCCTGTGTCCTAATCTAACCCAGGGATCCCCAACATAGTCCCTGTGGGCGCCTTGGCATCTGCCAACATCTTTCTTGGCACCTGCCAAGTGTTGTAAGAAAGTGGAAGGGGGCCAGGTAGGGCTCTTGCCCAAAGTTGGCATCCTCGAGGTGGGGCTGGCGATCTCCTGGAATTACTTGTGATCTCCATACTACAGGGATAAGTTTCCCTGATGGGGCAGTGAAGACCTGATCAGCGATGCAGATTAAAGCATGTTTTCAGTGGCAGCTGCCATCACAGTGTCTGTTTTATTCTCACACACCCCTTTTTTCAGGGTATTTTAAAATGATCCCTTCTCAACACTTCATTTTAGCTTCCTCTATGTCTTTTACTTCACCTCCTGTGACAGCCATTTTGTGTTTGGCCTGGTCTCCTGTGGCAGCCATTTTGTGTTTGGCCTGGTCTCCTGTGGCAGCCATTTTGTGTTTGGCTTGGTCTCCTGTGGCAGCCATTTTGTGTTTGGCCTGGTCTCCTGTGGCAGCCATTTTGTGTTTGGCCTGGTCTCCTGTGGCAGCCATTTTGTTTTTGGCCAGGTCTCCTGTGGCAGCCATTTTGTGTTTGGCCAGGTCTCCTGTGGCAGCCATTTTGTGTTTGGCTTGGTCTCCTGTGGTAGCCATTTTGTGATTGTGCCCACAACTCTGTGTCAGAATTCCAAATGTGCTCACAAGCTCAAAAAGGTCAGGTACCTCCTCTGTAACCACCACATTACACAGGCTAGAGTCTAGACTGTCTCCACTCACTCCTGCAAATTTACCAATAATTTCTTCCTTAATTAAACACGAGCACAAAAATTAGGCAAGAACAGTAACACACACACACCTCAACACTGTTTAAAATAACTGTTTTAAAACCATTCAGTGTCCCTCAATAAAAAAAATTACTTTGCCCAAACCAGTAATTATTTTCCTGTACATTTCTAACTGCCATCTGCTACTCTTCAACTAAAGCATCTCTGCGTAGATTGCACTGTAATTTATCCACACATATGAAGGTCGATCGGGATTATGGGAAACAGAACCCTGAAATATAAAGATAGGCTTTTGCACTAATTTAATTGTGTGAGCTGCTGCCCAGGGGACCCATCAGCAAGCCTCCGTGGCACAGTGGGGATTTGAACTTGGCCATAGTCCATCACTCTAACCCAGGGGTAGGGAACCTTTAACACTCAAAGAGCCATTTGGACCCATTTTCCACAGGAAAAGAAAACACTTGGAGCCGCAAATAATTTTTGACATTTAAAATAAATATAACACTGTATATATTGGGTTTTTTTACCTTTTACTCCACTCATTCTGAGAAGCGCAGGGCGGGCAAGGATGAAGCCAGCGGCTCGGCCTCACCGTCCGCCGGGAAAGCGCCTGCCCAGCCCCAACGGGGCGGGCGAGAGGGGAAGCCTGCGGCGCAGCCCAGCCATCTGTGGGCAATTGGTGCGCCCGCCCTGCTGCCTGCAGGGCAGGCAAGGATGAAGCCGGCGACTCGGCTCGTGGAGCCGCAGTGCAAGGGCAGAAGAGCCACATGCGGCTCTTGAGCCGCAGGTTCCCTACCCTTGCTCTAACCTCTACACCAAGTTGGTCTTATATAAAGTCAGATTGTGGGGTCCCCCTGTCAGTCTACTCCAGTGGTGGCGAACCTACAGCACAGGTGCCAGAGGTGGCACTCAGAGCCCTCTCTGTGGGCACACGCAAATAGAGTTCGTTATGTGGGGGGAAATCATGCCCCCCCCCCCCACATCTAGGCTGGCCTGGGCCGCGGGGCTCTATTATTAGCATTAAACCTAAGACCTAGTTTTGGGGAAGCAGTGTGGGTAACCCTGTTAAGCGCTGTTAAACCCCACTGATTTTCATGCGCGATCCTTTACTTTAAAGCGCGATCCTTTACCTGGGAGTAAGCTCGGTTGCTGGAAATGGGGCTTGCTTCTGAGTAAACCCTCCTAGGGTCGTGATTCACCCATTGGAAGAGTTGCACGGTTGCTTCAAAGCAAAGCCACCGACTACCACCAAGCTTACTCCCGAGTAATGCACGCCTCGGAGCCAACTGTTTTTTTCTAAACTAAAACCTCAGTACTCAGGTTCAATTGCCATGTTGGCACTTTGCGATAAATAAGTGGGTTTTGGGTTGCAATTTGGGCCCTGGGTCTCGAAAAGGTTCGCTATCACTGGTCTACTCTGACTTGCAGCAGCCATCCAAGGTCCCAAGTAGAGAGCAATCACTCCAACCTGAAACTTATGCAGTTGCCTTGTGCTGTCATATCGTTGGTCCCTCACAGTCAGGACGGTCTACTCTGATTGGCAGTGGCTCTCCAGGGTCGGAGGCAGAGGTCTTTCTCATCACCTTCTACCCGGTCCTTTTAGCAGGAGATGCCAAGGGTCACACCTAACACCTTCTGCATGCCAGGCAGATGTTCTACCACTGAGCCATGGCTCCTCCCCATGAGTTCCTCTTCTACGCAAGCTGTTTACCAGAGTGGGCCACAGCTCAGTACAAGAAGATCTTACTTGTCATTGTCTCCCTCTGCGTAGCAACTCCGGACTTCCTGTCCAAGTGCTAACCAGAGTCAACCCTGCCTCTGAGGTATGATAAGATCGGGCTTGTGTGGGGTATCCAGGTCAGGGACAAGACAGAGGTGGATTGCCATTGCCTGCCTCTCCATAGCAACCCTGGGCTTCCTTGGTGGTCTCCCATCCAAGTGCTAACCAAAGCCAACCCTGCTTGGCTTCTGTCAGACATCGCTCCTGCTCTGCCTGGCATTGCACCCGCCAAGGCCCAAGGACCTCCTTTCACACTCAACTGTCTCATGTTAATGGACCTTTTGTGTTTAGTCACTGTGCTTGGAAACATAGCAAGCAGGTGACCTCACCTGGGCCCTCTGGAAGGGGTGGGGAGTGAAGAGGCTCCCCAGCAAAGGCTATCTGGTGGCCTTGAGACATCCTGAACTCCATAACAAAGCTGTTCACACCTTGTTGTTCCACTAATTGGCGAGAAGAAGAAGAAGAAGAAGAAGAAGAAGAAGAAGAAGAAGAAGAAGAAGAAGAAGAAGAAGAAGAAGAAGAAGAAGAAGAAGAAGAAGAAGAAGAAGAGTTTGGATTTATATCCCCCCTTTCTCTCCTGTAGGAGACTCAAAGGGGCTTACAATCTCCTTGCCCTTCCCCCCTCACACCAAACACCCTGTGAGGTAGGTGGGGCTGAGAGAGCTCCGAGAAGCTGTGACTAGCCCAAGGTCACCCAGCTGGCGTGTGTGGGAGTGTACAGGCTAATCTGAATTCCCCAGAGAAGCCTCCACAGCTCAGGCGGCAGAGCTGGGAATCAAACCCGGTTCCTCCAGATTAGATACACGAGCTCTTAACCTCCTACGCCACTGCTGCTCGGAGGAAGGGGGGCAAGGGAGCAGGAAACTGAAGGGAATAAGTATGTTTGCAAGGAGCCAGCCCTTCAGATCTGTCTTCCTGCCATTTGAGCCTCTGCTGACATCTCAATAAAGGATTCTGATTCATATCCAGAGTCCCAATCATTGACCGGTGTACCAGGGCCTAACACCGTGGTGGCGAACCTTTGGCACTTCCAAGCTCTGACCAGATCAGGCTAGCCTGGGTCGTCCACCTCAGATTCAGTCTCCCGTCTTCTTCTGACCCACAGGGCGCCCCCTCCCTCCAAAGCTGAAACAGAATCCAAAAAACCTTCAGCCGTGAGCTTACCTTGGCAAAAGCGTATTTGGCAACCTGGTCAAATATTACCAGGAGATCTGACTCCCGTGTCTCCGCAAAGCCCATCAAGAAGGCAACCATGGCTTCCGTATGAGGCCACCAAAGCTTCATTCCCCACTCCAGCTGTAAGACCAAGGAAAAACAGTTGTTCCTAGTAGTAATGGTAGATGTTGTGGTGGAGTGGGGAACGGTTAGCCCAGGTAGGGAACCTGCGGCTCTCCAGATGTTCAGGAACTACAATTCCCATCAGCCTCTGTCAGCATGGCCAATTGGCCATGCTGGTAGGGGCTGATGGGAATTGTAGTTCCTGAACATCTGGAGAGCCGCAGGTTCCCTACCCCTGGGTTAGCCCAACAGAGAGGGGAGGAATTGAGGAATAGAGATCTCCTGGAGAGAGGCCAGGAAATATCCTGGAAATATAACTGACCTCCAGACTTCAGAGATCGGGTTCCCTTAATCAAAAGGCAGCTTCAGAGGGCAAGCTCTACAGTATACCATAAAGTCTATATGTGAAGTCCCAGCCCAGGTTTCACACTCAACAGGCACAGTACTAAAATCTTTAGGAATCTCCCAGTTCAGAGGACACACCCCATCAAAGAGCCGTACCTGTGTAGGACACAGTCCGTCAACATCTTGGAAAGCAAACAGACCCCCATGCTCAGGATCCCAGCCCGAACGGAACGGCTGTTTCATGAACTTCTCCACCACTTGGGAGACAAGGGCCGGGTCACGCTGGTGCCGGGCGTGGCGGAGCAGGAACCAGCCAGCTTCAATGGCATGGCCTTGGAGAGAAAAAGGGACAAGGAAGGGACACGCCGGATCCTTCAGAAGGAGAAGAAACATTTGGATTTCTACCCTTCCTCTCCCCACAACAGAACCTTGTGAGGCAAGTGGGGCTGAGAGAGTTCCGAGAGAACTGTGGCTGGTCCAAGGTCACCCAGCAGGCTTCGTGTGGAGGAGCAGGGAAACAAATGCAGTTCACCAGATCCACTGCTATGTGGAGGAGGGGGAATTAAACCCAGTTCTCCAGATCAGACTCCACCTGTTAGGATGTGCCCTCCTGCCAGCACAGAGCGGGGCTTAGGGGCAAAGACTCACACCTGGCTGTGGGGAGGGGAAGCTGGCTTCACCTTCTGATATGTGAATTGCTCTTCCTCTGTTCTTTCGGTTTCCTTTGATGCTAGTAACCGTGGCTAACTAGAAGAGACCCTGGCGCCTTCTCAGCGGGAGGCGGCAGAAGGTGGCTAACTGAGCACTATTACTGCGCTGGCCTTGAGATGCTCAACTCCCAAGCATTCCTCTTTCCGTTGTGTTGTCTTCACATTCCATGGGAATCAGGGAGGGAGGATTTATGGCGGGAACTCTGAGGGGACAAATGTAACTGTGCTTTCATAGCCCAGCAGAACTGGCTTAGCAAAAGCCTTGCTAGGATCCAGAGGCGTTCCTCCCATTGGGCAAAGTGGGCAGTTGCCCTGGGCGCCGCCTTGTGGGGGGGCGCAAAAACTGCAGGTTCGTCTGTGGGATTTTTGGCCTGCAGATGGCGCAGTTTTTAGGCTAGCCCAGGGGTAGGGAACCTGCGGCTCTCCAGATGTTCAGGAACTACAATTCCCATCAGCCCCTACCAGCATGGCCAATTGGCCATTCTGACAGAGACTGATGGGAATTGTAGTTCCTGAACATCTGGAGAGCCGCAGGTTCCC
>NW_025949525.1:0-11662 GCF_021028975.2 Sphaerodactylus townsendi
CGGGGCAGGGAGACAGCGTGAAACCTCGGCGCGTAAAGCGGTTCGCACTTCGCAGCGCCTGCCGGGAAGACGGCTTTCTCCCCAACAACAACCCTTTAAAGTGCTGGTTGTTGTTTAGGGCCTGGCCTGACGCCGCACTGGGGGAGAGGGAGCGCAGTCGGAGTCGGCGCTGCTGCGTTGCAGCAAGCGCCGCTTCTGTGGTGAACGGGCAATGGCCTGGGGGCAGCGTTTTTACCGCCCCCAGGCCGTCGTTTTTGGCCCATGCGGAAAGGGCCAGTATATTTTAACGGGTCCAACTGAAAATCTTATTCATGGTAAGTAAAGCTGTTATTTGAATTCTTCATGTAATAAATCCTGGTAATGCATGAATCTGGATTAAACACTGATCATGCTTTGACAGCAACGACATAGGTAAGGGGGGTTCCTGGGTTTAACCCCGCCCCTTTACATGTCTGAAGCTCCGCCCCGTTTGTGTTTTTTGTATTTTTAAAACATTTTTTCAGTTTTTGACCTGCAGGGGGTGCAGTTTTTAGGCTAGCAGCACCAAAATTTCAGGGATTTGTTGGGATACTCTTCTGATGATACCACATAAGTTTGGTGAGGTTTGGTTTAGGGGTCCAAAGTTATAGACTCCCAAAGGAGTCTATAAATAGAACCCCCCTTAATAAATCTATACCTGTGTTCCTGTTTGACAGTTTCTATTAAATAGACAAAGACTCCAAATTCACAACACATCAAGAACAACAGCAATAAAAAGACTAAATGAACACACACACTTGTACCCCTCTAAAGAAAGTTTCACATCCAACTTATGTGGAAGTGCTGAAAGTGTCCCAAGGAAAATATTTTTTTTAGCATACTAGTTCAGTTGGTATTTTGCTATGACTTGAAATAGCAGCAATGAAACTGCATATTCATTACTGGTCATTCTTCATGTAATTTGCCATTTTCTCTTTTTTTGCAGCTTTTAAAAGGGGGCTTAAATGTACTGTTACTGATAGAACCAAGAGAAATCTTCAGACTTTCACAGACTTTTACTCCTAAGAGTAGAAGGCCTGCCTGCCTGGGAAAGTAACATTAAAGGTGAAGGGTTAGGGTGGGTTGTCAAACACTTGATATGACTACATTTAGCTTCCTGAATCATAAGGTCTCAATATAACATATTAATTATAATTTCAATGAAAAATGTAGTCTTGAAGTATCAGTAACATTAATAGCTTTTGAAAGGACTCCATGAATGTATTGTGGAGAGGTCTGTCCAGTATATTGCAGTTATCAGACTGGGCCAAAGGAACCTAAATGGAAATTTCTACTCTGCTGTAAGGCTTAGTTGTTTTATCACTTTCTCAACATAACCCACCTCATAAGTACCGGTAATTGTGAGCAGGGTTGCAGAGAGACAGGGAAAAATAGCTCTCTTTGGGCTCCCACAAAACCAGTGTCTTTCTACCTTGACCTTTAGGCAGTGACTTAGAAAGTCAGAAAAACTTCTGCTTATTTAATTATCTAGTGAATCAGCATTCAAGGCTATCAGTGAATGCATTTCATTACATAATACATGCTGAACGACAGATTACATTCCATGTATATCAATATGCTATGTTATCTACTGACAGCATTTGAGGAGGGGGTGGGAATGAACTGTGATTCAATCAGTTTTGACTGTGCTTCGGTTTTATTTCCAAGCATGTACATGACAAGACATCAAATTTAGATGTATAACAACAGTCCATTTCATATTGCTCTGGAAACTTATGCTTATAAAATAGCCCCCATATGACTCATAAATGTTTAATTTTTTTGAAAAATCCCAGAATTGGTATAGCTAATAAACAATATATTTGCCTATACTATTCCTCTGAATCTGCAAATTGCCACCTGAGAAATGCCGTTTTGTGCATAATATGATTATGGTACTGAAGCTTGCTGATGCAGAGGTTTTGAAGCAAAGGATGTCTGGGACACAGCTCTCTCTTGAACATTATAACAAATTCATATATCCTACATGCTTATGGATGTTGCAAGAGAAGACCTGCTCTAATGGAAGGGTGCCTTACTTTCGCTCAGCTTCCTTCCCTATTTAAAATGCAAGCTGCAATACAGGGTTATATGAACCCAAGCCAGTAACAGTTACTGCTTGTACATTTTTGAGAGAGTTTGAGAAAAAGACTAGCAGTAGACTAATGCATTCATCTAGTGTGGAATGAGAATGAATATACGATGACCCCAAAAGTCACTCATTACGGAACAAAGCATTGTCAAGATTCTCGCAGAGGTTATCCTGTTGCATTTAGATGTTTCCCTGCCCTCTTGTATTATTTCTCTGATGTTTCACTAATTTCAGAAACATCCTGTACAAGTGCCTGAGAGGTTCTGCCACATTCTATTCAAGCCTTTGTTTCAGTGCAAAATATATTTCTTACAAGCCTTTCATCCAGTTGAGGCACTCATTAAAATGCATTGAATTTTTTCATTATGTTCCATTCTCCTGCAAGTGATGCCTCTTATGAAGGACATTTACACACTGTGTGCCACCAGGGTTGTTGACAAAGACTGTGATATTGGTGTCAATTTGCAAAGAATTCTGGTTTATCCATGTGCACATGTCATTTTCTCTTTTCGAGAGTGATTATAAGTGAAAGCAGTAGGGCAATGGTGGGGGCATGAATGCAGACAGATAATTAGAATATCACCAAGAGGCTGTTCAGAGTTAAGGAAAATTGAAAGTGTCATACTAATGTCTCCACTTTAGTCTACGGCCATTTATGCATGCACTACTTAAACCACAGTCGATTATCTTATGTTGCTTCACAGTGTGGTTTCTCTGCTGTTTATACAGGTTATGTTCCTGCAAAGTGTCCCTAGCTGTTCTGAACCATTTTGCCCACCTGTCTGCCTCCTTGTTGGTGTGTCCATGCAACCTTCATTTGTGGAAATTGCCCGCTATCTTCCATTTATTTATTTATTTGCCATCTTTGGTCTAGCATTACTTTGCTAGATCAGCCTTGTCAATTTCACTGGGTTCATTCACTGCTCCAGTGATAGACCTCTAGTGTTAATTTTTTTAAAGCCCTTCTGATTATTCTGAAACATTAGCCTGAAGAATGGGAAGAACTACTACTGTAATCTAGATGGAGGAAAATGGGAAGAAGCAGAGGGAAGCTAAATCCATGGCGATCCCCTTTATTTTCCCTGTGAAGGGAGAAAAAAGTCACACTTCAAGAGCTTTCAGAAACTGCAGGGATTCTCTGAACTGAGAGTGGGGTGAGTGCTGAAGAGGGGAAAACATGTGTAACCAAGAATCAAAACTGGAGGGAATGTTCACTGAAAGTGAGGGAGACTACACATGTGTAAATAGCCTATTTTATTCTGTAAGTGCAGGTGCCTTTTCTCTGTGAGTGCCTTCATAGAGAGGTGCGATGGATATGAAGAGTAACACATGGACATCTTTCTTACAGGAGTATCCTATAAGTCTAAACATGCAAAAGTATTTAGTAGGAATACAACAGGTCAACCATACATCCCTCTTGCAGGTAGTCCAATAAAATAAAACAGTCTAGAAAGCAAACACTTTTATAAGATCATCTATAGGTTGGGTTGTTTGTGAAAAATATTTTCAGTTATAGCCTGAAAAGAAAGAAACTAATCAAAATATTCCTAAAATAGTAAATTGCAAAGATGGCTGTTTGGATATGCATGCTGTTGAAAAGACATTTTTTTAAAAATTAAGAATTTAAAGAAAGAGATGAATAATGTGATTTATTGCACTGTACAACTGGGACCTTGATTAGTTCATTATTATGCATAGTATAATAGGTCATCAGACTGCCAGACATATCCTGCAACCAAATGTACAGCCTGTAGTGTCATTTTAAATGGCACTATATATTGACAATATGACATGAGATTGTTTTACATGATAACATAAATGTGAATACTTGTATGCAGGATATTGAAGCAACACTGTTTTGAGCATCCTGAAGAAAACTATTTTTAAAACGTTAAAATTAAATATCTAGACATTCTTTGAATATATTTAGAAGCTACTGTTAGGAAAATATCAGGAAGAGCTATTTCTTTAGCTGCTGGAGCACTACTGGCCATAACATATAACTGCCACAAAATATACAGTACAGAGACATTTTTTTGGACATGACATGGAAACTTGAGGGGAAGTTGTTATTGAGTGTGATTGTAAAGAAACATGCACACTTGATGTGCCATTGTGAATGTGGCTTACTTTTCAGTGTGAGTCTTAATTCACACCATATTCCCTGACTATATGGAAGAAAGTTCTCTTTTTCCTGCCTTAATTTTCTGTGCTAAAACAGCTGCCGGTTCCATATGCAATTTAACAGAATACCTTCTATCTAACAGTGACCCACACAGATGATTGTGAGGCATAAAATGGCAAGATGCCTCTACAGACTTGGAAGAAATATTTCAAATCAGGATACCGTGAAAACCTAAATGAAGTTTATTCAAGTGAGTAATACCAGAATTTGGCTGGTGAATTTAATGAACTTAGCTTTCCCTGATCTGGGTATTCCATGCTAGCTTGATCTTGGAAGATCTTGGAAGTTAAGCAGGGTTGGCCCTGATCAGTATTTGGATGGGAGACTGATAAGGTCTGTTACACAGGGCTGTTACACAGAGGCAAGGCTGTTTCATAGAGTTCAGGCCAAACATCTCTTGAGTTGGAAACATTATGGGGCTGCCATAAGTCATTTGCAACTTGATGGCCAAAAGCAAGCAAACAAATAAACCAACAACTCCCAACAAGCTTGTCCTTTTTGCTTACCTGACATCCAAAGCCAAATGTGACAATGTTAATTGAGGATTCTGGAGATCACAACTACTCTGCGCATGCTTGTACTATCACCTGGGAACTGGGAATTAAAGTTCGATCCAATAACTTCTGATAATGTCACCATGATTAATACTACCAACTTTGCAAATGCAAAAGCATCAAGTACACTTTAATGTAATTAATTGTAAATGATGCATGACCTGCCCATGGTGGCCTTGAAGCATATGCAATCAAAGTAAGCTGGAAAATTGCGAACATGCTCCAGTAAGAAATAATGGCTTGATTGTCATGCTAAATGACAACTGAGTTGCCTAACTACTCAAAATGCATTGTGGACTAGGTTAGTGTGATATTTTGGAGTCATATTTTTTAAAAAAGAGAACCCTCTGACACAGAGTCAGAATATAAGAGGAGAATTTGCTTCTGACTTCCTATACTTTTCTGGTAATCTGCGGATAATCATGGCAAGCACGAACTCCATTGTCTTCCTTCAGATGATTGAAATGGAATACTGGATTTACCACCAGATTATTTTAAAAAGTGTTGTTGTTTTTTTCACATTAAGTGGCAGACTCTCCTTTCTGGACTCCAGTGACCTATTCTGATATCCCTCAATGTTTGTTTGTGATGTATCTAGGAATACAGCCTAGTTTTATAACATATAGACTTGTTACATGTAATTAATTGCTAGAAATTCTCTGTGATTCTCTCCATGTTCTAGTTTCTTAATCGCTTTTTGGATCAAAACATCAACGTTTTTTACTGTTCAGGTTTCAAATTAGGACTTGGTTAATTTCCCTGAGACCTAGTCCAAAATGCAGTGGGTCATCTTAGACATCTAGTGTTGAATTCCTTTTAAGGAATACAGTGAAAGTACAACACATTGTAAGGAATTCCATAGAAGCAGAAATAAAAGGCTCTTTGGTGTAAAAGACCGTTTATTCAGACATCTTAGAAAGCTCAAGTACACGCAGTGGCAGGAATAAGATCTCCCGCCAGAAACACAGGTTATAACTCTGTCCATCCCATCCCCCCTCCCGGATTCCCATGAGAACGGAGGTCTCATCTCCCTCGCAGAGATAAGGTCTCCGCCGGAGAAGCTGTACCATCGCCCGGGCTGTGGGAGATGCAGTCAAGGCCAGGCGGCTGCCCCTCTCGTCAACACCATTGAATCCTTTACACTCTGCCTCCCTTAAAGAAAACCCCTCCCCCCCAGGTTTGTGCGGAAAGGCGCGGTGGAAAGCAGAAATAAGGGCGGGGGCGTCAATATTTTCGGAATAAACCCATTGATTATACCCAGAGGAATACCCCACCCAAGAGACTAAATATTGTAAGCGTTTGCGATTAAAGCGAGAGTCCAGGATGGCGTCAATTTACGTAATGCTAGTAGCCATCAATAATAGTCGGTGGGGAGCCTCTCCGGTAGTGCGTGCCAGGCATCGGAAGCAGGGAGCCTCCTTGGAAGTAAACTGGAATGGAAGACAGGATGAATGTTACTAAGAAGAGTTAGAGCCAAATCCAATCGGGCAGTGACATCATTAATCACTTTAGTAATCTGAAAAGGTCCCACCGAATCTTTTGCCTAGTTTAGAAAATTTATACACGCGTCTCTGAGATTTTTGGTGAACAAATACACCCAAGCCCTGCAGCGGGAAATCCGAGCGGTGCTTATCCGGCTGCAGCTTTTTTGGGGAGTCTTTAGCCTGTTGTAAGGCAGTCTGGACCGATTTCCACCCCTCGGCCAGAGATGAAATCCCATTGTTGAAACTCTGGAGGATCCAATGCTTCCGCGGGTAGTTGCGGCAACGGTGGGAAGGAGCGACCAGACACAATTTCAAAGGGGTTTTTTTTTGTACTGCTATGAACCGCATTGTTATAGGCGTACTCCGCAAACGGAATGAGCTCGCACCAATTGTCTTGGTGGTAGTTGGTGTAACAACGTAAATACTGCTCTAGGGTTCTGTTCGTTCTCTCCGACTCACCGTCACTTTGAACGTGGTAGGGGGCGGCAACCGCCGGGGCGGCCCCTAACAACCCTAGAAAAGCTTTCCAGAACTTTGAAATGAATTGGGGGCCGCGGTCGGAGACCACCTTAACGGGGGCGGAGTGTAGACGGTAAACATGCTGAATGAACAGACGAGCTAACTTAGGAGCGGAGGGGATGGAAGCACATGGAATAAAATGGGCTTGTTTGGAAAATAAGTCCACCACCACCCACAAGACCGTGTTGCCATGACTTTCTGGCAAATCTGTAATAAAATCCATGGAGATGACTTCCCAGGGGCGGGAGGCCACCGGGAGAGGTTTCAACAGACCATGGGGCTTTCCCGGAACGGTCTTGGCTTCTGCACAAACAGAGCAACCTTTAATATACGTCTCAATGTCCTTGCGCATCGCGCGCCACCAAAATTGACGGCGGGCCAAATGCAGAGTTTTTAGAAAGCCAAAATGTCCAGCCGAGCGGGCATCATGGCAGGCTTCGAGAACCTGCTTGCGGAGGGAGGGAGGCACGTACCAACAATCCCCCCGCCGCCAAACGCCATTCTCCAAACGCAACTGGGAGTCGCCTTCCTCCGCCGGAGGCTCGCGTCGCCCCGCCTCCTCAAGTTCCCGTAGGAAAGGAGAGACCAGGCTGGGAATGGGCGGAGAAGGAGGAGTGGATGTCTGAGATCGGGTGACAGCCAGCCCTAATTGGGAGGGGGAGAGAACAGTGCGCGGAATGTCCTGTAAGCTGGCTCCACCCCCCTCCCCGGGTAGGCGCGAGAGCGCATCAGCCAGTTTATTGGTTTTTCCGGGGAAAAAATGGACCGTGAAAGAGAAACGAGAAAAGAAATCGGCCCAACGAAGTTGCTTCGCGGACATCTTGAGGGGGGTGGAGAGGGCGGCCAAGTTCTTGTGATCCGACCAAACTTGAAAGGGGTGTTTAGCCCCCTCCAGCCAGTGGCGCCAAGTGGAGAGTGCTACTTTAATGGCCGCAGTCTCTTTATCCCCCACAGTCCAGTTGAGTTCAGCACCGGAGAATTTCTTTGATAAATAAGCACACGGAACCAGCCTATCATCTTTATTTCTCTGCAACAGGGCTGCCCCAAGCGCTTTGTCCGAGGCATCCACGTGAACCACAAACGGGAGATCTGGGTCAGGGTGCTTTAGGATAGGTTCGGTGGTAAAAGCAGATTTTAAAAGCTGAAAGGCTGTCTGACATTCTTCAGACCAGGAAAGGGGGGCCCCGGGCTTGGCGGACAGTGGATCTTTACCCTTAGTGCGTAAGAGGTCTGTGAGAGGGAGAGTCAGTTCAGCGAATTGGGGTATAAAGTCACGATAGAAATTAGCAAAACCTAGAAAAGATTGGAGTTCTTTTCGGTTGGTGGGGGCCGGCCATTGGAGGACCGCATCAATCTTAGCAGGATCCATTTTTAGGCCCTCGGGCGAGATTCGGTAACCCAAATAGTCAATAGAGGTTTGGTGGAAACAGCACTTGGAAAGTTTGGCAAAGAGGGAGTTGTTGAGCAAGCGTTTCAATACTTCCCGAACCAATGCTTCATGCTCTTCCATGGTTTGTGAATAAATTAAAACGTCATCTAAGTACACCACTACTCCCTTGTACAATAAATCATGGAGAACTTCGTTGATAAGGGCCATAAAAGCTCCGGGGGCCCCACTTAACCCGAATGGCATTATTAAGTATTCAAACTGTCCAAACTTTGTGTTAAATGCAGTCAAGTGTTCATAGCCTTCAGCAATTCTGACCCTGTAGTAAGCTTCTCTCAAGTCCAACTTAGTAAAGATGCGTCCTTTGCCCAATGCGTCTAAAAGGTCCTTGATCAAAGGCAAAGGGTATTTATTGGACAGGGAGACTGCATTGAGACCTCGGTAATCTGTGCAGAGCCGTAAAGACCCATCTTTCTTTTTTACAAACAATACAGGAGCAGCATGTGTGTGTTTGGTAGCCCGCCGTATGAACCCGCGAGCGAGGTTCTTGTCTAAGAAGGCACGAAGTTCCTTCTCCTCATTGGGACTCATACGGTAGATTCTACCCTTGGGCAGGTGCGCCCCTGGCTGGATTACGATTTTGCAGTCAGTGTCTCTATGGGGTGGCAACTGATCGCATTCTTGCTCCTGAAATACTCTGGCTAGATCTTGGTACGCCGGTGGGATGCCGGTAGAATCGGGAGCAATCGCTGATGAAGCCAGGGGGGGGGTGTGTGTCAGGAGAAGTCGAGTTTTCCCCCCAATTCATGTGTTCCCCGCAGGGAGGGTCAGTGAATTCCAAGATCCTTTCTTTCCAAAGGAATTTTGGTTCATGTAACAACAACCATAGCATGCCCAGAACTATGGAGTTTTTGGCCACTGGCGCCAGAATAAAACTAATTTTCTCCCAATGGTCGGCGCAGCGGAGGAGAACCGGTTGCGTTTTGAACTGGGCCGGTCCTTCGCTCCCGAGAGGACTGCCGTCCATTTGGGTGAAAGGTATGGGCTTAGCCAGGGGGATTTGGTCTAGACCTAGCTCCTCCGCCACCTGGGGCCGCATTAAACAATGGGAGCAGCCAGAATCCACAAGGGCTGAGGCTATAATACGAGTATGCTTAGCGGGGTTGGCCAGAAACGCTTGGATTGTAATGGGAGCGCTGCCTTCACTCACCGCGTCTGGAGTCGAACCCATGTCCATTGGGGCTGAAGAAAGGCAAACCGCTGCTTCCCCCTCCTCCGGGTCGCCTTCGATGACTGCTTTAGACGAGCCCGTTGGGGGCGGCCCTGATTTGCGTGGTGGCTTGGCAGATGGGGTGCGCGCGGCCGGAGTGGTTGGCTTCTGTTTTTTCGGGCAGTTGGCGGCTAGATGACCGGGACCTCCGCAGTAAAGACACAATCCCAGCCGGCGACGGCGTTCGGAGGTGGTCTCGGTAGGGGCGGCTGGGCTTGGCTTGGTGGACGCAGTGGCCGGCTTCGGGCGTGGGCGGCCTCCGGCACGAGCGTACTCCAAGCGAGACGCCACTTGGGATCCCAATGCAATCCAATCAGCAATAGTGCGGGGGACCCGAATTAAAAACACCGTTTCACGCAGCTTGCCGTCGACAGCATCCGAGAAGTATTCGCATTTCATGCGCTCAGGCCACTCAGGAGGGAGTCGAGCAGCCGCCGCACGAAATTCACGGGCAAATTCTGCAAACGAGCGGTTGCCTTGCTGAATAGTTTTGATGGTGCGGATAGCTTCATTTTCCGCACCTGGATCTTGGAAGCGAGCCCTCAAGGCTTGGAGGAATGCGGGCACCGTGCGAGTATCTTCATCTTGCAGGTTCAAAAGAGTCACAAACCAGTCGGCTGCTGCCCCATCCAGGACTGAGCCGATGTCCCGTATTTTTTCGCGCTCAGACCGGTATAAATCATCATAGTCCTCCATGTGGGCATCGAGTTGCAAGATGAAGTAGGGAAGTTTGGAAGCGGTCCCATCGAAACGGGCAGGTATTGGAGGTCTGTAGTAACCCCTCTCCACGGCCCTTGGCGCCCGCAGGGGCGGCGGTTGCGCAGGTTGAGCGGGTTGAGGCAGCGGTTGCGCGGGGGGGGCCGGAATCGGTGGAGGTATCAACGCCGGTGCCGCAGGTGTTCCGGTGGGAGCCGGTCCTTGGAAGGTGGCTGGACCCAGCAGCGTCGCCCCTCTGGCGCCGGCTGTACCCGTGACAGCGTAGACTCCAACTTGGGCTGTCCTGGTCTGCTGCTTCTTCAGTTCCCTCTCCAAGGCAGCCAGCTCTCTCTCCTTGCGAGTCAATGCATCCTGGTGCGCATGCAAAGCTGCTTTCTCTCGTTCCAATTTAGCCAGTTCGTCCCGTTGAACAGCTGCAGTAAGTTCACTTTGTGTACGCAAGGCCTGAACACTTTTGTGTTGACGCTGTAAGTTCAGTTTGGAGTGTTCCAGGACTTTATCATGGACTGATAGATTCTGCGCATATTGCCGTTGGAGCGCCTCTTTGGCACGGTCCAATTCGAGTTGGACTTCTTTGCGCTGCTGCTCCCGGTCTCTCTGCAGGTTTTCACGCTCTTGCTGCAGCTGTTCCCGTTCCTCTTCCCATAGCTGGCGTTCACGGGCCCATGCTTCTTGGGCATCTCGCAGTCGGCCCACTTCCTCATCCCAGCTCTCTTTCGATGGGAGAGGGAACAGATCCGGCTGGGAGTGCAGGCTTTCTCCGGACTCCTCGTCGTCTGGACGCGAGGCATCGTGCCCACCGGTGGCTCCACGGGGCATCTCAGGTGCAGCCGCTGGTCCGGGATCAGGGGGGTCCGATCGGAAGACGGTACGGATACCCCTCCCAATCCCTGGTATAGTCCCAGTGTCACCGGTGGTCTTCGGACGGGCCCCAGTGCTGTGCCACGGTGGTTCTTTGGGAGCATCACCAAAATACGAGTCCAGGAATCGTTCAATGGACTCCTGGGTTGCCGCGTGAAAGGTGGTCAGGCCCGTCTCCTCCGTGACAGGTTGCATCTGAGGTTTGTAATCCATACGAAAACGGGTAGATATCCGATCCACAGGCGCTCGATCCATAGACAGCGCCCCAAACGACTCATGTAAGTCCCCATGGTCGTCTTCACGTCCCTCGTTCCAGCGGAGTAAAGGAAGACTCGTGCTGATACGAGGACGGGAAAGAGTCACCAGCGAGACCCGTTCTCCCGCCGGTTCCTCCAGATCCAGAAGGGAAAGGTCGGAGCCCTCTTTGGGGGCTACCGCACCTTCCCCAGAAACATCCAACCTCTCCATGCCGAGGCACCAGAGGTCCACTGCACTAGGAATATAGATGAATTAGGATTCCTGCCACAATGTAAGGAATTCCATAGAAGCAGAAATAAAAGGCTCTTTGGTGTAAA
>NW_025949526.1:0-11662 GCF_021028975.2 Sphaerodactylus townsendi
TTTTTTCGGCCTGCATGGAGTGCATTTTTAAAACTAGCGGCACCATGATTTCAGGGCATCATCCAGAGACTGCCCTGATGATGCCATTCCTGCCTAGGGACAGGGGGTACCCTATGTCCCCGGGCGCCCTCCATTTGGTCACAGGGGGGTGCCAACATTTCAGGGTCGTTTGTGTGTTTTTAAATTTTTAAGTATTTTTTTCACGTTCTGGCCTGCAGGGGGCGCGTTTTTAAGGCTAGCGGCACCAAAATTTCAGGGTACCATCCAGAGACTGTCCTGATGATACCACCCGAGTTTGGCAATGTTTGGTTCAGGGGCAGCAAAGTTATGGATGCCCAAATGGAATGCCCCCATCCCCATTGTTTTCAATGGGAGCTAACCTGAGATGGGGGCAACCCATTTGAGGGGCCATAACTTTGGTCCCCCTGAACATAACTTCACCAAACTTGGGTGGAATCATATGAATAGTTAACAGATGATACCCTGAAATTTTGGTGACACTAGCTTTAAAAATACATCCCTTCCAGGAACCCCAAGAAATTTGCCCAAGATTCTTTGTTTTGCAGTGACTTTGCTCCATTGTAGCCAATGGGGAATTTCTGAGTGTGTAGGCAGGCTGCACATTTTTGAAGATAGAGGCACCAGACTTTCAGGGTGGCTCCAGGAGGGCCTCCTGGTAATAGCATCCATGTTTGGAGTCCTTTGCTTCTGGGGGTTCAATTTTATGAGCCCCCAAAAGGCTTATTTTGTTTCCCCGCTCCTGCACATGAAAGCCTGTGGGCTGAGTTCTCTCAGAACTCTCTCAACTCCCCCCTCCCACTCCAGAAGCAAAGCTCACCAAGCTTGGATGCTATTACTCAAGGCCTCTTGGAGCCACCTTGAAAGTCTGGCGCCTCTATCTTCAAAAATGTGCAGCCAGTGCTTACACACTCAGACATTCCCCAGAATCTGCCAAGCTCTTCAGCAAGTTCTGTGGTGGGAAAAATTACTTTTCCCACCATAGACTTCAATGGGGCTTTATGTTATGCCCAGATGGCTCTGTGGTAGAGGTTTCAATAGGAGGCACTGTGGTAGGGATCTTGCTCTGGGTGGGGGCATTTCCTGTAGCTGCTGGTGTGAGTCTCCTGAAAGGAACCAGCCAAATTTGCTAAAATGTGTGTGGAAGAGGAAAATGCTGTGGGCACCGAGTTGAAGGTGAACCTGATGCCCACAGCATTTGGCCATCACAGGCAAACTTTAGCAAAGTTGGCTGGTTCCTCGGGTGGTATCATCAGGGCAATCTCTGGATGATGCCCTGAAATCATGGTGCCGCTAGTTTTAAAAATGCACTCCATGCAGGCCGAAAAAACACCAAAAATACCCCCCCCCAACCCAAATACCTTGCCTTCACATTTGTTCATATTTGGGCAGGACATAATTGGACAATTTTTGTCTGAATGTGCCCAAATTTGCCCAGATTCCAGCCGAATCTGCTATTTGTTTCATCTGAATCTCCAACTCTCAAAAGTGATGCTGTTTCAGGGTGGGGGAGAATCCACCCCCAAACAGCATCACTTTCAATTTTGTTTTAACCGGGGACCCCAGATTCTCCCTTTAAGGTAGATTTAAAAGAAGAATCTGAGTTCCCTAGTTTAAACACCATTGAAAGTGATGCTGTTTGGGGGTGGATTCCACTGGAGGTGTTTTGTGAGAGATGATGCTGACATTTGTTTGGTAAATGTTTTGCTGGGGGTGATTTGTGAGAGATTTATATGCTTAATACCCACTTGCACTGGCTTGGAGTTGTTTCTCAGGCTAACAACCTACCTCATAGGGTTGTTGTGATTAGGAAATTAGGAAAAGAGTTGGTGGGGAGAGAGCCATGTATGTTTTAATGGGAGTGGGAGGTGTTTTGTGAGCTGGTGCAAAAAATCATTGTTTGGTCATGGTGGGGGAGGGTGGCCGCCCACACGCCGGGCCGGGCCGGGCCGGGGGGGGGGGGGGGCGCCAAACTCAGGTTTTGTCCCCGGGCGCCAGTTTGCCTAGGTACGCCCCTGGTTTTCTTATGTTCTCAGTAAACAAGTAAATGAGGGGAAATATGATAAAAGTTTTATAAAATCATGAACAGAATGAAGAGCAGACGTTCTCCCTCTTTACAGTATTTTTAGAAATTATTTAATTGGATTTAATATGGTACCCCTCCCCTTTTTTGGCTCGGGGTGGCTTACATCATTTATGACACAATTTATAACATTTAAAATATGACAAAATAACTTTCATCTACATTCTACATTCATGACGACCTCCAAGATGGCAAAAAGGATAATACACTGTTTGAGATATTAATGGGGGACTTGATGGGAAAGGGGGAGGCCAGATGGTACCATAGCTGCCTTACATGCCTGATAGATCAACACAGGCTCTGCAAAATTCCATAAGATCCCACAGGGCCCTGATCTCATTGGACAGAGCATTCCACCAGGCTGGGGGCAGGGTCAAAAAAGCCCTGGTCCTGGTCAAGACTAGCTGGACTTCCTGTGGACCAGGGACCACCAGCAGATTACTGTTTGCTGAACAAAGCATTGTTTGAAGAACGTACCAGGAGAGATGGTCCCTTAGGTACACAGACCCCAGACCATTTCAGGCTTTTTACCTTACTACAAGAATCTTGAGAGAGCCAGTTTGGTGTAGTGATAAAGAGCAGGTGCATTTTAATCTGGACAGCCGGGTTTTAATTCACTCCACCACTTGAGCTGTGGAGGCTTATCTGGTTAACCAGATTAGCTTGTGCACTCCGACACATGCAGGCTGAGTGACCTTGGGCTAGTCATAATTCTTGGAGCTCTCTCAGCCCCATCCACCTCACAGGGTGTTTGTTGTGAGGGGGGGGGGAGGGAAAGGAGATGATAAACCCCTTTGAGTCTCCTACAGGAGAGAAAGGGGGGGATATCAATCCAAACTCTTCTTCTTCTTCTTGAACCTGATCTCGTACTCCACCCGGAGCCAGTGCAGCTGGCAGATCATTTGTTTGATGTGGGCCTGCCCTGGGATTGCTGTAAGGATCCTCACTGTTGTGTTCTGGACCAGCTGGAGCTTCCGGAGCTTCTGGTAGCCCTGCATAGAGCAAATGGCAGTAGTCTAATCTGTAGGTGACTGTTGCGTGGATCGCTGTAGCCAAATCGGCTGGGAAAGATAGGGTGCGTACTGCTTTGCCTGGCAGAGAGGGAAAATGCTATATGAGCTGTGTGTACCACCTGAGCCTCAATAGTTAAAGGGGCATCCAGGAGCACCCCAGACTCTTTATGGTTGACACAGCTCTCAGCTAGACACAGTCTAGGGTTGGCTACTGGCGCCCCCCATCTAACCCATGTAGATCCAGCTACATGACCTCCATCTTTGTTGGATTTAACTTCAATACTAAAACTTGGCAGTAATCTGTTGGAAGTAATGTAAGGGCAGACAAGAGGAACTTTACACGGTTCATAAAATTGATAGCAACAAAATGCCTGCTTCACTCCTCCCAGAAGCAAACACCTATTATGCAGATCTTTGTTCCTGAAGATTCACAGTCCTTTTCAGGACCCAGCTGTTAAAGCCAAGATAGCTCTGGTTGCTCCTCCAGGGCAGTGGCACACCAGGAACTTTCCTTGTCAATTACATGGCCAGTCCACCTCTGGCAGACTGCACAGTATACCATAGTGTCTAGGAGAACATGAAGTCCTAGAGTGACATTATACGTCCACTGGCAACCCTAGAATCTAGAAGACCCAGGTCAAACTCCCGCTTAACTCTGAAGCTCTCTGGGTAACCTTGGACCGGTCACTGTTTATGTATAATGTGAATAATGATGATGATGGTGATGATGACAGGTCAGTAGTATTATCCAGATGATTGATATAATTTCCATTTAATGAATAAGAACAACACTGGGAGAGAGATCCATTACTGAAAATGGGGGTGAAAGAAATGGAACAAGAATTAAAGAGAGTCCAGAGATGTGCTGGGGTAGACTGAATTGTTCCCACTCTGAGTCACACTCAACATGTGCTCCCAAAAGTAAGCACGGGACAAAGATTTTTCTTCCCCCCACAACCCAACCATTATATGGAAACAAAGCATATAATTTGCCCATTCCCAGGAACACCCAAAATTTGTTGTCTCCCCACATCACACCTTGACAGCCTCATCCACTGCCTTTTATTATCCCTGGACAATCCTCATTGATAACTCCAGGCAGGAGTTGCTGGACCTGTGAGCGTCCTGGATCAGCCGAGAGAGGAAAAGGTCTCATTGAGTTGGAGTGAAGATTCTGCAAAAAATGTATATTGTTTAAAACTCTTCTTCTCCAAACCTGCAGACACACTTACTTCGTTTTTTTGTTCCAGAGTTAAATGCTAGATTATAACCTACAAAACATGCAATCCGGCGCCCAAAATTCAAAAGAATATAGTGCAATCTAAAATGCAACACAATGCTTTCTTTTCACGGGAATATAAAGGGTTTTTTTTTCATGTTTTGCAACTTCTTTTTCTTCCTTAATTTCTGGGTGTTTACTAACTTCCTTGGGAGGGAAGGCAGCATGGTATATAGCCTGATCTCATCAGATCTCAGAAGCTAAGCAGGGTTTATATTTGGGAGGGAGACCAATGAGGAAGATTCTGTAGAGGAAGGCAATGGTAAACCACCTCTGTTTCTCACTTGCTTTAAAAGACCCTTGCTGGGGTTGCCATAAGTCAGTTGCAACTTGACAGCCTTTTACAACCACACACACTAATTTTCTCACTACCAACCAGATCTTAGGTGTTCTGGGACAGAGGGAATCACTACAGAATATCCAGAATTTCAACAAAAGATTCTGAATACTTTTTGAATGACTTAATTCTAGGAAACATCAATACAACATTGTACCACTTGCTGCTTGCTAGTCATACTAGTGATCTAACTGGCCAAAATGCTGGAAGGTGGGAGCAAGTTAGCTTTCTACTATGTACAAAGATGCTGATCTGTTATTTCTTATAACTAAACTATCAAATAATAATAAAAAGACAAGAGCAGGAAATGTTCAAGGAAGTGGCCTGGACGATCTTTGACATTGCGAGAGGGCAGCGCAGATAGTTGTACTGGTCCAAAACAAAATCCCTCCAACAAAGCCAAGTGATACCTTTTATGATGACCAACCCAAATGCAAGCTTTTGAGTGTTCCAGAGCTCTTCATCAGGCTTAGGCTCATTCCGCACATGCAGAATAATGCAGTTTCAAACTGCTTTCAGTGCTCTTTGAAGCTGTGCGGAATAGCAAAATCCACTTGCAAACAGTTGTGAAAGTGGTTTGAAAACACATTATTTTGCGTGTGCGGAAGGGGCCTTAGAGATGTTAGCTTACAGGATCCTCCAGACTACAGAGATTAGAAGAAAATTAATGCTTTTTTTTATGGACCCTATGGTATTATATACCACTGAGGTTCCTGTCATTCCCAACCTGGATCTGGCAACCTTACCCCCCCGCACCCCACCCCAATCCCTTACCAGTGGTTAGCAGGGACCTGACAACCCTAAAGGTTGTATTTTTAATGGGGGGAGAGATGTCTCAAGTCTTGAACATAAAGCTTTGTCTTGTGCATGTCCTATGTGAAATATTGAGTAGACGTATGGATCTGTAATGATGTTATTGGGTTACACCCTTGACCTTCTGAGAGGAAGAAACACAGGATGGAAGCATCTTACCACAAACACTAAAATCAGTAAATCAGAACAGTTGGAAGCACTAAGAAATGAAAAAGCAGAAATAAAAATAATCCACTACAATATGCATTATCAACAGATTTAACAGAATTCTGTGCTTCATTCAAATCATGGTGAGAAATGTACATAGAGTTCCTGTTGTTCTTGGTATTCTGCAAAATTGTGTAACTTCTAGCATTCCAGAAACCCACAACATTGTGAAAGAAATTGCATGATGGTTTCAATTTTATTTTTGTAACTTATGCAGATGATAAGTTCAAGAAAAGATTTGCCAATCTGTAATTGACTGCTTCTTTATGGGAGAAATCACAGTCAACCTCCAGTTTACAGCAATGATCTTGGTGAATCTATATATTTTTGTTTCATCTTGCTTGATTAAAATCCTTTTATTACTTTTAAATTTTTACAAGAAAACGGTCATGTTAAACCACACATTTCTGACATGATGAATATCAGCAGCTCATTGATTTTCATTCTGCCAAAATGGTTTTTCAAAAATGGTCTGTTCAGTTTGAAGCTCTAGTTCAAAATAGGATAGCCGGTTCTTCTCTTTTCCATCACTGTAATTGAGACCAATCCTCAGAAATATCTGAGTTCTATTTCTGTCTGGTAAAACCAACCAAAGTGGCTGTGAAGGCTCAATTACTGAGAGCCACAGGAATTCTGAGGTACCTTTGGAAGAAGGGCTGGTCAAAGGAACAGGACTATTATGGGGAAATTTAATCCATAAGGAGGCAGAGCAGAAAGGTCCTTCAGACGTTCTTCATCCTAGGTCGATTTTGCACGCCGAAATTGCTCCCCTGTTGGCACGGGGAGTTTTGCTCTGCCCCCATTTTAGTTCTTCTCCTAGGCCAGGGGGCACCATTTTAGTTCTTGCCCGGGGTGCCACTTCAATTAGTATGCCACTGGCCTCAACTGAATGCCTGGTGGAAAAGCAAAGTTTTACAGGCCATGCAGAATTTTGACAGGCCCCGCAAGGCCCTAACAGTAGGTGGTAACGCATTCCACCAAGTTGGAGCCAGGGCAGTAAAAGCTCTGGTTTTGGTCAAGGCCAAGCGCTCTTCAGTGGATTCCCAGATGACTTTTTATTCTACAAAAATCTCATGGTGTTTCTTTCCCAGATGTGGACAGATTCGCCAAATATGGTTAAAATATCAGCCTTGTTATCACCATTTCCTCAGTGGTTTGTGTCTGAAACCTCAAAGTATTTCTGGACTTTCTAGAGTCTCTTGGCACGCTCCAGTTTAGGAAGTAACATTAAGTCTTTCCTTGGAGGCCTCATGGTATCCAGGTCTTAAATCAAATCAATGCCATAACAAAGCTTTGTTTTTTCATTTTAAT
This sequence comes from Sphaerodactylus townsendi, assembly GCF_021028975.2. NCBI lineage: Eukaryota > Metazoa > Chordata > Lepidosauria > Squamata > Sphaerodactylidae > Sphaerodactylus > Sphaerodactylus townsendi. The sequence goes on from NW_025949526.1 coordinate 7,062, forward strand.
ACTCCTGTATAAAATGACTTATCATGGATTAAGAAGAAGAAGAAGAGTTTGGATTTATATCCCCCCTTTCTCTCCTGCAGGAGACTCAAAGGGGCTTACAATCTCTTTGCCCTTCCCCCCTAACAACAAACACCTTGTGAGGTGGGTGGGGCTGAGAGAGCTCCGAGAAGCTGTGACTAGCCTAAGGTCACCCAGCTGACGTGTGTGGGAGTGTACAGGCTAATCTGAATTCCCCAGATAAGCCTCCACAGCTCAGGCGGCAGAGCTGGGAATCAAACCCGGTTCCTCCAGATTAGGTACACGAGCTCTTAACCTCCTACGCCACTGCTGCTCCTTAAGCTCCCAGCCGCACACTTTAACCTCCCTATCATAATCAGTCAAAGTGGATAATAAGGGAGATATTTCCCCATTCACTTTGTGCAGGCTCCAAGAGGAATGAAACGAGCTATTGCAATCCATATTTTAAAGGTTTCTAGGGAAAAGTAGCTTTGGAAGAGGGAGATTACATCTGAAGTGGAGGGCAAGCATGCTTAATCGAAAATCTGCCTGCAGTTTTGGGGAGGTTTCTCCAGTTTGCTGCCCAGTCAATATTCACATACGCATGAACATACATAAAGGAGCCTATCCTGAATCAGACCATCTTCTATCGTCTACTGGCAGTAGTTCTCCAGAGTCTCAGACACTGGCGTAATGCCCATTGGGCAAGGTGGGCGGCTGCCCAGGGCATCACCTTGTGGGGGGCATCAAAATGCTGGGTTCGTTTTTGGGTATTTTAGTGGTTTTCCATTTTTGGCCTGCAGGAGGCGCAGTTTTTAGGCTAGCGGCACCAAATTGTCAGTGTATCATCAGGTGACTGTCCTTATGCTACCCCCCATGTTTGGTGAGGTTTGGTTCAGGGAGTCCAAAGTTATGGACTCCCAAAGGGGGTGCCCCTATCCCCCATTGTTTCCAATGGGAGCTAATAGGAGATGGGGGCTACAGTTTTGAGGGTCCGTAACTTTGGCCCCCCCTGAACCAAACTGCACCAAACTTGGGGGGTATCATTAGGGCAGTCTCCTGATGAGACCCTGAAAGCTTTGAGACTGTGCATTCAGAAATGTGCCCCCCCCACAGCCTGCAACCCCCATGGACAGCAATGCAGAAAACTCAATGCAGAACAAAGATTCTTGGGCAAATTTCTAGAATGTTCCTGCAGGGGGTGCATTTATTGATGTATTGGCACCAAAATTTCAGGGTATCATCTGGAGACTGTCATTATGGCACCCCCAAGGTTTGGTGCAGTTTGGTTCAGGGGGTCCAAAGTTATGGACCCTCAAAAGGGTAGCCCCCATCTCCTTAGCAAAGAATGTTGGATGGGGTACCCCCTTTGAGGGTCCATAACTTTGGACCCCCTAAACCAAACTGCACCAAACTTTGGGGGTCCCATCAGGACAGTTTCCAGATGATACCCTGACATTTTGGTGCTGATACATCCAAAAATGCGCCCCCTGCAGGAACACCCCAGAAATTTGCCCAAGAATCTTTGTTCTGCATTGAGTTTTCTGTATTTTTGTCCATGGGGGTTGAAGGCTGGGGGGGAGATTTATGAAGGCACAGTCTCAAAACTTTCAGGGTCTCATCAGGAGACTGCCCTAATGATACCCCCCAAGTTTGGTGTAGTTTGGTTCAGGGGGGCCAAAGTTATGGACCCTCAAAACTGTAGCCCCCATCTCCTATTAGTTCCCATTGGAAACAATGGGGGATGGGGCACCCCCTTTGGAAGTCCATAACTTTGGACTCCCTGAACCAAACCTCACCAAACTAGGGGAGTAGCATAAGGACAGTCTCCTGATGATATACTGAAATGTTGGTGCTGATATGTCTAAAAATGCACCCCCTGCAGGCACCAATGTCCTGGTGCAAAAAAATTTGGTCGTGGTGGAGTGGCCGCCCATGGGGGGGGGGGGGTATCCAACTCAGGTTTTGCCCAGGGCTACAGTTTGCCCAGGGCTGCCCCGTTACGCCCCTGGTCTCAGATGAAGGTTTTTCTCAACTGGCCCTTTTAAAATGGAGATGTGAAGGATTGAACCGGAACTGGTGTAATGGAACAATACTATGGGTTGGATACTACAAACTGTAAGTAGAATACCTTGCAGTGATGCAGCCCAAAATGATTTTATCACCTCTGAGAACTACACCTGTCTCACTAAAACCCATCTGTCTTAATTGTAATCTCTATCTCTTCAGGAAAAGTATTTTTCTTTCTCCCCGCCCCCAATTTTTTTTTTCTGAATTTTGTCCTTTGTTGTTGATCGCTAAATGATTCTGGTTCCCCAAACAAGGAAGAGGCTCGGAGTTCCTTTTTTGTTTTGTTTTTGCATTTTTTGAAATTGTAGTCCAAATGTGTATTCAATTCAAAATGAATTATCTCCTGCATCTGATTTTACTTTTACATCCTTCGTGACTCACAATAAAAGGCTTCTCGATCATAAAAATTATCTTTTCAAAATGAAAGAGCATTTGAATATGCGTAGATTTGGTTTCAGGTTACCTTCCCCTGCCACACCTATTCACCTTGAAAAGGAAAACACCCTGTTATAGTAAACTGTTCAATTACTTGTTCCCTCTGACTGTGTTAAGGTGTGAAGGAAGTGGTTGTGGAAGGGTTGTTACAGAATGAAAAAGAAAAAGAATAAGCCTGTACAGTGAGAACTGTACAGTGATCATTGGGTTAAATTAAATTAGCCTCAGCATAACAAAAAAAATTGCTAATAAAAGAGTCTTTGTCTATGCCAACGCTATTTCCCATAAATCAAGCATTGATAACACAGTCTAAGGCACACCTGCCTAGAATTATCTCTGGCAAAACTCCATTAATAAACAAGTTACCACACTTACTAGTGCAGCCTAGTTGTTTAGTGGAAAGCAGCAAATCCTGGTCATACATTCTACCTTGCAGGTAAATGTGCTGTCTCCATTAGTTTGGCCCAAACAGAGCTAGTGGTCTGGATCTGCAAGATATGGCAGGCTAGGGTTGCCTGGTCCCTTTGGGTACTGGCAGGGGATGGAAAGGTAAGGTTGCCAAATCCAGGTTGAGACATTCCTGGAGATTTGGGGATGGAGCCTGGTGAGCTCAGTGGGGTACAGTGCCACAGAGTCCACCCTCCAAAGTGTCCATTTTTTCCAGGGGAATCAATCTCTGCAGTCTGAAGATGAGCTGTAATTCCAGGAAGATCCCCAGGTCCCACCTAGAGACTGCCATCCCTAGGTTGGGCAGGGAGAGAGTCCCAGGCCCAAAGTCACTTGGGGAGCTTTATGGCCAAGTGCAGACTTGAACCCAAACAGAAAAGGACTTCTGAGAAACCAGCCACACTAGCCAACAATGGGCCAGATTCAGTTACATTTGTTCAACTCCTACAAAAGCTTCCAGATCAGATGCGAGCAATTTAAAGACCTACATTTGCTTGCCAAAAGATGCCTTTCACGGCGTGGATATGCTGTGTTTTGGTCCTAAGTTGATTTCATATGATTCTGGCAAGCAAGGAGAATTCACCCAATATGATCTTGCTTGCACCTGGTGGTCTCATTTATCTGTGCGAGTCCAAGAGGTGTGGCAGTGAGAAGACTGGTGACTTATAAGATGGGGTGCTGTGTGGTTTCCGGGCTGTATAGCCGTGTTCTAGCAGCATTCTCTCCTGACGTTTCGCCTGCATCTGTGGCTGGCATCTTTGCTCTGACGATGCCAGCCACAGATGCAGGTGAAACATCAGGAGAGAATGCTGCTAGAACACGGCCATACAGCCCGAAAACCACACAGCACCCCAGTGATTCCGTCCGTGAAAGCCTTCGACAATACAGTTTATAAGATGTTCACGGATCTATGGTCCAGCTGACTGTCCTTTTGATCTCTAATGCATCCTCATAGATGAAGGTGTTAGGATGCTTGGTTTACCCTCCAATTTCTCCTTGGTGGACAGGGTCCAGGGGGCCTGGCTACCCTACCTGGTATGCTAAACTCTGCCAGGCCATAGACAGGGTTGCACTCTGAAGTCCTTTCCCTGACTCAAATCTTAACCCGGTTCAGTGGATTATCCGTAAATTGGAGCAGATTGGGAGACATGGGCAGTACCAGAGATGGAAACCTCGGGCCAGGTGTGATTCACCACACTATACAGCTCTTCATGGCACTAACAGTAGTCAAGCAGAGTTACTTCTCCCTATCAGCTAAATGTCATCCAGCTCAGTAGGTTCGAGTAGCTTCACAGTTAATAACTTCCAAATGTGAGGCTCAAAATGTTAGTAATTTGGCTGTTAGTGGTGACATTTCTGACCAATTTTTTGCTGATAAGATCTTTGAGATCCGCTCTGATCTGGATACCAATTTGGCTGTAGCAGAGACTTCTGAAATAGAACTTAGGCCGTTTCCGCACTGCGGTGGAAACGGCTGGGTCGGCACATTCTGCGCCGACCCGAAGACGCTGGGACCGTCCGCACGGACGGTCCTGGGAGGAGGCGGGATGCCGGCGCCGCAGAGCCCCGCTGCCCCGCCGCCCTGGCGTGTCCCTGGGCCTCCGGCACGTCGCCGAGGCCTGGGGACACGCCCCCCTGGCCCTGCACGCCTG
>NW_025949527.1:0-11662 GCF_021028975.2 Sphaerodactylus townsendi
GCTAATACTGGATGTAAATCAACTTGCTTACAAATATCCTGGCTTAATTTTTCCAGGAGCACCAGTGGTCTAGTGGTTAGAGCAGGTGTACTCTAATCTGGACAAACCAGGTTTGATTCCCCGCCATGCCACCTGAGCTGTGGAGGCTTTATCTGGGGAATTCAGATTAGCCTGTACACGCCAACACATGTCAGCTGGGTGACCTTGGGCCAGTCACAATTCTTCTGAGCTCTCTCAGCCCCATTTACCTCTCAAGGTGTTTGTTGTGAGTGGGGAAGGATAAGGAGTTTGTAAGCCCCATTGAGTCTCCTATAGGAGAGAGAAGGGGGATATAAATCCAACTCTTCTTCTTAATCTGTGGACTGGGCAGCTTTCTGTTTGTGAAAGCCAGTATGACGTGCTGGTGTTAAAATTGACCCTTAGAGCAGAGTGTCTTATTGCCAAGATATTTTACATCATATAAAAACTGGATCTACATTTAGAGGAACTTTAGAGGCGCATATTGCATAAAGTAAGTGGAAGAAAGGAATTCTCACAATGATGGACATTGGTCTGTCATTGTGAGAATTCCTTTCTACTTTATTCTTCCCAGTATTCCAGAACACATCCACATCTCATGCCATACAATTTCACATCCTTTGTCCTGGAAGATCAGGCCTGACTGTCTGAGGCTGTTTTTAGCACAGCACAATTACACCTGGGTTGATCCGGAATCATATATACCTGGGCTATTTTATTCCAGTTTCTGCGTATGCATGGTTCCCCGCTTCTGCCCAGGAGCAGAGTTGGTAATGCTCCAGTTTGCTCTGCATGACCCAGACTTCTATATTTGCTTCAGAAGCACTTCTGAGCATGCCCAGTGTCCAGTGTTGTGATTGGCTGTTGCTTTTGAGTGGCAGCTTGAATGGACGTCAGGCAGGGAGATCAGCCAGCTGGATAGGAACAATACACCTGGTGTGCCCCGATTGCTGTTTTTGTGTATGTGCTGTGGGAATGGAAGACATTGATCTGTGTTTTTAATGGTTTAACATTTTGCTGTCAGAAGGAGAAAACTAGTGAATAGGTCTGCTAATTGATTTAAAATAAAACTTGTACTGAGGAAAATAGACGAAGTGATTGTTCTGATTGACTGTTGCTTTTGAGTGGCAGCTGCAGGCACCTGTGAGCTTGCCCAATATCCCGTGTTTTGATTAGCTTCTGTAAGTGGCAGCTTGAATGAACGTCAGGCGGGGAGATCAGCTGGCTGGGTGGGAAAAATAAACCGATCCTGCTCCTGATTAGTTTTTGCATGGCACAGGCAAAAGCAGCATCACACCAGGATTTTTAAAAAGAACTTCCAGACTGGCAATTTTTGAAAATCCCGGGCTAAAGTAAATATCACGGGGGGGGGGGGGGGGCGCACTGGGGTAGACCCTGTGTAGCTTCGGGAGCCATGCAGAATTCCCAGCTGTACAGGGATATTTTCCGTGCTCACCCTGAGATATTTTGACAGTGTAAAAACAGCCTGAGTAACACTCTCTTCCCTGCTTCACCACTACGCATTCTTAATTGACAGACAATACAACTGTGTATATTCCCTCAAAAGTGAGTCCAATTGTGTTCAATGACTCTTACGCCCACATAAGTTTACCTATGATCGCTGTTTCTTAAGTAGTTGGTTAATGACCCAGTTTGAATATACATAGTTTGTGTCTTTTGATATTAGTGTGTTACTTTTTCCTCCTCAGACAAATCTTACAACATATTTTCTCACTCTGTGTCTTACTTGTTCCCCCTCAGATCAAATCTTACAACATCTCTTCTCACTCTGTTTTTGCAGTCACATTGAGTTTGTAAAAGATGGGCTAAAATATATGCGCCTGAAGTTCTACATTGAAGGCTCAGAGAAAGGAAAACAAGGGACAGTTCATCTGGAAGTGAAAGAGGTACAATAGCTATAAATTAACTTGAGCCAAAGCATTATTTGATTCTTAAATGATTATGAATTTTTTAAAAATCATACTTCCATTTCCGCTTTGTTTTTTACAGAATCCTGAAAGTGGAAAATATGAATATCGTTACATATTTGTGGATATTGATGTCTACCCTAGGAGAACTATAATAATTGAAGACAATAGATAAAGAACCAATTGGAAGAACCCATTATTATTGGGACCCTTCTTCTGTGCCACAATAATGCTTAATAAGTTAACAAAAGTGGGATGGATAAACAAATGAGACCCAGAAGGTTATTTTATATCTTCGTGTAATATCAGCATCATGCTAGTGGAACGAATGATTTATATCTACTTCTGTGAATGAAGTACTCAGAGTAGGAATATGTTTTTAATAGGAAGTGCAAACAGTGTTGATACACTGAATATAAATTGGCAGCAAACTGTGACAACAGCAAAGCTGTCAAAGAACTGTTAGTGATAATTTTACAACATATACATCAGACACTCTCTTCTACAATTTCAGGATAATTTTTCCACTTCACTATGGACTGCATATCTTTAGTACAAAAAAATGCAACTTGCCAAATGTGTAGAAAATCCATATTGTACTTTTGTGACCAGTATTTGAATACATAGTCAAATGTATTCAGGGGAGGGCGGTCTATAAGCCCAGTAAATAAAATAAATATTATGGTACAGAATTTCTGATTGGATGTTACTCTTTTTAGTAACATAACTGTCCTGAATAAAAAAATTGTGATTTTTTTTCCTAGTAATTCCAAATTGTATTCAGTCCTTCATTAGATCCTTTATTAGCTACTGCCTTGGCACTATTTTCTCTCATTCTTGTCTGTTGTTCTTTGGTTATTTACATAAACAATCCAGAGCAATTAGGGTCTATTTATGATTTATTTACAGAATGTATATCCAGCTTTTCAATCCTTACAAGAGCCATATGGCTAACGTACATGCATGATAAAATTACATTATAACGCCATTAAATCAAAAAACCTCTCCTAAATAAATATCAATAAAAACAATTAAAAACAGAGCTAAAATACATATGAAACATAAAAACATTGGTAACAAAACAAGGAACACTGAGGGAATGCCAAACTTAAAGTCTCCACTTGCTGGCAGAAGACTGCAACTGAAGGAAACAGACTAATCTCCCTGGGGATAGACTTCCAGAGCTAGCGTAGGTGGGCCATGATGGGAGTGCTGTGGTCTCTACAAGCTACTCCAGTCAACATTGAAGTTTCTGAACATTTTTAAGAGCAGCTCCATGTAGACTGTAATGGAGTAATCTAATCTAGATGCAACAAGGGCCTGCACCCCAGTAATCAGATCTTTTCTGCCCTGGAAAGGCTGACTAACCAGTTGAAGCTAGTTAAAGGTACTCCTAGTCAAAGTTACCAGCAGTAGGTCTGAGTTGTATAGCATTCCCAGATGACAATGTTCCTTCAGCAAGAGTACTATCCTGTCCAGAATGGGTGACATCTTAAATCCTGGGTCAGAAATTCCACCATTAGCACTTCTGACTTGTCAGGATTAAGCTTCAGTTTGTTAGCCACATCCACTCCAAACCTGCCCCAGGCACCAGTTCAATGTATCTACAGCTTTCTTGGGATCAACTGGAAGCATGAGATAGAGCTGAGCATCATCCATATATTAATGACAGTCCCACCCAAGTCTCTGAATACTTGTACCCAGCAGTTGCATGAAGATGTTAAAGAATGCAGGGGACAAGATAGAACCTTGCAGGAACCCATAGGCACCAGCCTATGAAACCTACCGTCCAGGTAGGACCAGAACCGCTGCAGAATGTTGTCTCCTAATCCCAGTCCTGATAGTTTGTCCAGAATGATACCATGGTTGGTGGTATCCAAAGCAACTGAGAAATCCAGGAGAATCAACACAGTCACACTTTCTCAGTCCATCTTTCAGGGCTCCCAAGACTGTTTCAGTCTCGTGTGTGATCCTATGAATTAGTGTCCCCCCAAATATCCTATTGTTAACAGCCTTCCTCAGGTCTTGCAACTGAAGGCAGAGGTTTCCTTGATTGAATTAATTCTTATTTTTGGTCTTCCCCTTCTTACCTCTGAGTTTTCCAAGCATTTTTGCCCTTTCCAGTGTCTCTTGTGACTCTTCTCAAAATGTAACCAAGGTATGATAGCCTCAGTTTAGTCATTTTAGTTTCTTGTGAGAGTTTAAGCCTACTGATTTGTCTTTTTGACAGGCCAAGATATCCATAAACTCTTTTCCAACACCACTTCTACTTTCTTCCTGTCAGCTGTGTTCATTGTCTACAACCATACATAGTAATAGAGAATACTATGGTATGATATACATTCTGGTCACCAGTGACACATTCTTACACCAGAATTTTTCTAGGTCCTTCATGGCAGCCTGTCTCAGTCTCCTGATTTTTTGGTTGATGATGGCACCAAGGAATGGATAATCTTGATCAATTTCAAACCCAGATTGAAAGGAGTCAAACAAATTTGCCTCAGCCAGGAAAACCTGAAGTTGTCCAGTCACCACCTGATCAATCAGGAATGGAACATTTGAGATTGGACAATAATTATTGAGATCCTCAGGCTTCTTTAGACATGGATGCACCACAGTCTGATTTAAGGCTAGGGCATCCGCCTCTGCTCTTATCTGATAAATAGTATTGAGGCAAACAAAGTCAGTGTAGACAGTTGGCAATGTCAATCAATAATATAGTGATCCCAGCAGTCAGGGGTTACAGAGTCATATCAGTCTGTATGCTAATGCTATTGAGGGGAAACAAAGCAGGTTGAAGCAGTATTTGTCCTCACTCCCAGCAGGTATTACTAAAAGGTAAAATGCCTTTTGATGTTGCCGAAATGGTGGAGATGCTGCAGTCATCCACTTTTTCAACTCATCCCCTGCAAAGTTTGAATTGTTCATCTGAAAATGGACAGTGTAGTATCCAACAAACAGTTTATCTGTTGCTTGGTCTGAATATAACCAAAGAATATTGCCATCTAGTGGTGCTTATGGCAAATTTTATCACTTAACAGTTCAATTCTAAACAGAAGTTACAGCCTGACTTCTGTGAACTGGTTACTCTATTTAGGATTGCACCGTTGATTCCTTTTCAGCTTATCTTGGCCGTCTGTTTATGTGACAAAATGTAGTTTTGTAATACAGTTTTGTTTAATAATGAGTTTCACAGTTATTTAATTCAGACAAAGTGAGATAAAAGTTTTACCAATTAGTCTTAAGAACAGTAGGATCATGTTTTCCCACTACACATCATGGGTTGTTTTTGCTGAGATTTTTTTACTGTCAAGTCACAGCTGACTTATGGTGAGGCCACAGGGTTTTCAAGGCAAGAGACAACCCTGATATTTCTTGGAAGTCTCCCATCCAAATACTTGCGAAGGTTGATCCTGCTTAGCTTCTGAAAAGCCTGCATACAAGTGGGGGTGCATGCTCAGATCTAGAATTCACACATACTATGAATGGCCAAAGGACCAATATTTATACCCCAAATTGGGTCCTGAGGTAGTATGAGGTAAACTGGCAGGAAAGCTAGAGACAAAGAATTGATTGGTTTACTGGGGTCCCTACAAAAAGACAGGAGAGGTTTGATGCCTCCTCAGAACCCAAGAGAACGCCTGGGCTATTCTCTTGAATAGCGATTGATGTCTGAGATGGGTACAAATAAGGTAAGTAATTGTCTGCTCAAAGCACTGATTAAATCATTCTAGGATGACACATTGAGAATTAGTTTGCTCTATTGTCTAGTCAGGCACATCTTGGGGCCAGGGGGAAACTACAGCTGATAATTGCCTTTCTGCCTAGGCTTGACACACAAGATAGATCCCAAGAGTCTCTGAAAGGCATCCATTTTGTGGGGAGCTGTGTCCTGTTCTTTTGCCAGCCTTTGATCCCCATGCCTTCATGGCATCCCTTAGCGGGATGAGGGGTCTGACTGCTTGCAATTGGGCAGGGCAGAGAAGTAGACAGATGTAGGTGGCACAACAAACATAAAAGACTACAAAAACTACTTCAGGTGCATTCCTTCAGGAAACACCGGTGGTCTGGAAAAACGGGGAAAACAAAAAAATAAGTGTTTGTGTGTGCTTTGATCAAAGAGCCTTTAATGTGAAATGAGATGCAGTTTCCCCTCACATCTGGTATTAAACACCAGCCATTTAGGGGATATTTTGGCCCTCACATTCTTGGTGTTTTAAAGTCAGGAGATTGCTGCCTCATGATTCGGGTCTGTTTAAACCAAAGGGTTATATTTAGTGTGCACCTATAACTCACATTGGTGGGGGGCCAGGAGACTAGGTAAAAGTCTTAGATTCTGACCAATGAGAGCCAAGTTAAAGTCTGCACTTGGCAATGAAGTTTACTGGGTTCCTATGTACCACTTATTTGCATCCAAATGTACTTTGTAGGTTTGTTGGGATGACACCACAATATGGGCTCCATGGAAGAAAGATAGAATCAGAGTATATGCATAGACAGTAGCAGTGCAATCTACAAGGGTTGGGTCCAAAAGCCTGTGGAGGCAGCTCCCAAATGCAAAAGCTGCCACGGCACCATCATTCCTCCTCCATGAGAGCCCATGCCAGCACAGATAGGAGTGTTCTGGGGGGAGTTCCCAGGGGCAGAGCTGACTTCAGTCAGCTTCCTGAGGGCTTTCAACCTGGGAACACCCCCTTCAGCTGCTGGCGACTTACACCAAGGGTAGCCCATTGGCATCAAACAGTGAATTTTGGGCTTTTGCACAGTTTTCACATTTTTCCCTCTTTCCCATGCCTCTGCATTCCTCTTTGAAGGTGCTGCAACTAAACCATCCCCAGCCACCGCAAAACTGTCCTGCTGCCCTCCTCCCCGGGATTCAGCTGCCTATGTGCAGACCAGTTAAGCCAATAAATAATCATCTGTGGTTCTCATTATGAGAGGATCAATGTAGCAGATTAGATGCTGATACTTTTATTCTAGTTCTAAATGACCAGTTCAGTGGCTGTTTAAAATGTGCTGAGAGTCTGATTTAAACTAAATATAATTATGTACCTTCCAGATTAATTTGAGATGCCACCAAAAGTTGGCTGTCTCAGAATATATGATTGTATGATATATATTTATAGTGTGATAACTGCCTTGTCTCTTCGAGCTAATAATCACAGCAGCTATAAATCCTTTTTAAAAATCTGTTTTGACATATTCTTTCTGCAATGTTCTTGTACTAGCACAATCAGAAACCTGTGGGTTTTTTCCTCTCAAGAGGCAGTTCCTAGCTGCAAAGTCAATTCATCAGAATAAAGCACAAGCAAGTTGGCTTCAAGTAGACTCCTCAATCGATTTCTAGGCTGGATTAAGCTTTCCTCTTCATTGCCTATTGACTTGACATGCTTCAATAAATTACACAAGGGATTCCAACCCTATGGAATCATATTCAAGATATAGCAGTTAGATAATTTGCCAGCAGAAAGAAATTGGTTGGGTGATCACAAACTGCCAGTAGCCAATACAAAATATGAGCTTGCCAACTTTTTGTTTGTATGGTCAAACCAAATGGCAGCTTGGGACTGCCTTCTATAATTCAAGATACTATATCTATTTAGAAAATATCTAAGCTGTCACTCCACAGAACCTGCATTAAGTGAAACCCCCACATGGTGGATTGCCAGTGAATGATGTGGAGAGTGCAGCTCCAATACAGAGTTCTTTGGTAAGAAGGGATGTTTGTTCAGATAGTTAAAAGAATCAAAAAGTGAACAGGAGCAGCTATTTTAATTAATTCTAATATTTACTCAACACAAAGATTATCTCCCCTGCCAATAAAAACACACAAAAAATACATCATATGACTGTAACTTGTATGTGATCATTCCAACTTTTATTTAATAGAACACTTGGAGAAAAAAAGCTTCGTTTTGCATCAGAATAAATACAGAAACCCAATTTTAAAATTATAATTTAACATTATAATGAAAATTGTGTCTATTTATTTATTGAATTTTCACCCCACCCATTCCCAAAAGGTATCATGTTGTACCTTAGTGTCTGGTTTAGAATTCACAGAAGTCAGAAAATGAGACAGAGAGCTTAAATGGCATGGAGGTTTTCTTTTTTGTCCTCCTATTTTTGCCAGTAGAGGACCTCCTATTTTTGCCAGTATTTAACATTTAACATGTGGCAATTTGATCCTGCAGAAGAAACAGAAGTTTAAGGAAAGTTAAAGAAGATTTTGGATTTTGCCAATAAGATTCTGTTTTGTATTGTCGAAGACTTTCATGGCCGGAATCACTTGGGTGCTGTGTGGTTTCTGGGCTGTATGGCCGTGTTCCAGCAGCATTCTCTCCTGACGTTTCGCCTGCATCTGTGGCTGGCATCTTCAGAGGATCTGATGTTGGGAAAGGAAGTGGACTATATATACCTGTTGGAGTGTCCAGGGTGGGTGAAGAAACATTGTCTGTGAGTAACAAAGAAGACAGCCAGGTCAATAGGTGAGGGCATCTGAATAGAAGTATGAGTAACAATGAAGTCTATAGCATGGGAGTAACAATGAAGATAGCAAGGTCAATAGGTGGGAGCATCTGAATAGAAGTATCCTGGCCTTTGTTTCCTTTGTCTATAGACATCCTATGTTTGTGTGGAACTGATTTGTCACTGTCTTGACTCTAGTATTTTTCAACACTGGCAGCCAAGTTCTGTTCATTTTCATGGTTTCTTCCTTACTGTTGAAATTGTCAATGTGCTTGTGGATTTCAATGGCTTCTCTGTGTAGTCTGACATAGTGGTTGTCAGAGTGGTCCAGAATTTCTGTGTTTTCAAATAATATTCTATGTCCAGGTTGGTTTATCATGTGTTCTGCTATTGCTGATTTTTCTGGCTGAAATAGTCTGCAGTCCCTTTCGTGTTCTTTGATACGTGTCTGAGCGCTATGTTTGGTGGTTCCTATGTAGACTTGTCCACAGCTGCATGGTGGGTCAACACACACCAGTTGTCTCCAAAGGGGCTACTCCAAAGGAGATTATGCCCTTGGAGTAGTCCAAGTAAGAGGACTTGCTAATTTATTACATTGCTTTTAGAGACTTTGAAAGCCATGAGGAATAATATAAACATTTTTAGAAGAAAATGTTGTAGAGGAACTGCTTGTTGGATATGTTCCAGTTACTTGTGAAGTCTCCACTGCTCAGGATTTTGTGCTCCTACTACATTTTTATGGCATAGTATTTCTTGGGATTTAAATAAAAAGTACACTGCATTTTTCATAAAAAACAAAGTAATATAAACTGACTACAAATAAGAGCTACCACACAGTAGAAGAAGAAGAATTTACTATGGTTGAAGACCAAAGTTTGCATCTAAGTACAATATATATACAGTTCAGTTATATAAAAATCAAAGGTACTTATACCTGTATTATCTTATCTTATCATCAATAAACTGGTAAAATGTTAACAATGTTATAAAATTGGTAAAATAATTTAGAATTTACAAAGCACTACCTACCCCTCCAATCAAGTCAGATCTGGTGCTACAGAATCTATACGCTATACCACAGAATTTAGTCACAAGTTTTATAACTTGTGGGTGTTTAATAGGGAAAATATTGGTTCTTGCTGAATCAGGATAAAAGAAACAAAAATGTAAAAGCAGTTTAATCACATTGTTCAGCAACACTAAATTGCAATAGACAACCCAAATGTATTATCTGTCAGAGAAGCAACTACCGCAAGTCCAACAAATAAACAAAAATCTACTGAGTCTTTTAAATATGCATTGAGACATCTATCAATCTAAATTTGCAATCGCAGCCTATCCTACCAATAGAAGAATTTGAAATTTATACTCTCTCCTGTAAGGAGACTCAAAGCAGTTTATAAACTCCTTCATTCCTCTCCCCACAACAGATACCTTGTGAAGTAGGTGGGGCTGAGAGAGTTCTGAGAGAAGTGTGACTAGCACAAGGTCACACAGCAGGCTTCATGTGAAGGAGCAGGGAACAAAACCAGTTCACCAGATAACAGTCCACTGCTCATGCAGACGAGTGGAGAATCAAACCTGTTCTCCAGATCAGTGTCTACCACTCTGGCTCTCATATAACTGATAGATTTATGCACCTTGTTACTGTTAGATTTCGTTTAGAGTCATGGATATGCCCAGTAGTGTGTGTGAATGCAGTTTGTAGAAACTTCTCCAGAGACAAAAATGTAAAAGGTAAAACTTACATTTATTCAATCATCTTCAGTTCACAACTTTGTTCCAAGAAAAGGTAGATAGAAAGAACCCTAGACTAAAGAGATTACTTTCCCTATGACAAGTGGGCACAACTAACGCGCCATCACGTGTGTGGAAGTGAGTGGATGCTGCAGTGGGAAAGGCCCCACTGAGCAGGCTGCCATTGACCATGCGCTCGGTTCAAAGGCTAGAGCAGAAGTGAGGCTAGCATGGGGAAGAAAGGAAGTTAGTGGGCGGTCTCCTGGCCCAGACAAGGAGGGCAAACAAGAGAGGCAACATCACAGTTAGAGTGATATACAGCACCCCCCAGTGTCCAGGCATGCAGAAGTCGCTTATTCCAACACTCCCTCTCGACACTGCATGCTTTCCAGGTATACAATGTTCAGTTTGTCACGCAGGCTATGGAACTTGTCTCTTGGCAGTGGTTTGGTCAAGATGTCTGCTGTCATCATATCAGTAGGACAGTAGCGAAGTTTCACAGTTCCTTCTGCCTGTAAGAGTCTTACATATTGATCCTTAATTCCAATGTGTTTAGTACGTGCACTGTTCTTATCTGAAAGAGAAAGAGCTATACAACTCTGGTTATCTTCTAGCATTTGTACAGGTAAAGGTTCATCAATACCAAAATCTTCTAACAACATTAAAAGCCATTGTAATTCTCTACATGCCTCAGAAACTGATACTAATTCTGATTCAGTAGATGAGTGAGCAACAACACTTTGTTTACGGCTCACCCAACTTACAGCACTTCCTCCATAGAAAAACACATAACCACTAGTAGATCTTAGATCTGTTCTTTCTCCAGCCCAATCTGCATCAGCATATCCCAATAGTGTGGGATCTTTAGTTGCTGGCAGTTTCAGTTTAAAGTCTAAAATACCTCTTAAGTACCTCACCACTCGTTTAACAGCAGTCCAGTCTCTTGTGGTGGGTGCGCTAACCCTTCTGGACAATATACCCACAGCTGTAGCAATGTCAGGTCTGGTTGTCATTGCTAAGTACAAAAGCTTGCCTATTGCAGTCCTGTAATCATTGTTGTCAGGTAGCAAGTCATCAGGTAGTACTTGTCTGTAGAAATCCGAACTCATTGGGGTAGGCATTGGATTGATACCTTCCAGGTTCAGACTCTGTAGCAGTTCCAATATTTTCTGTTTCTGGCTAAGAAGATAGCTTCCATCTGGTTCACGTTCGATTTGGATCCCCAAGTAGAAGCTGGCATCTCCCAGGTGCTTGACTTCTACTTCCTTGTTGAGTTGGGATATAATCTCAGCACAGTCAGTTTCATTTTCATGGCAAATAATCAAGTCATCAACATATGTCAGGATAAATGTCCATCTCCCATTTCTGTGTCTGCTATAAAGACAGGGGTCTGCATTGCCTTGTTTGAAGTCCTGACTTAGTAGCATCTTGGCTAGCTTATCTGACCAAGCTTTAGCTGCTTGTTTCAATCCATAAAGTCCTTTCTGAAGTTTACAGACTAAATGTTTATT
>NW_025949528.1:0-11661 GCF_021028975.2 Sphaerodactylus townsendi
TTAGTAGGAATGCCACCTTCCCAGCAACAGAGTATTCCTTAAACTTAGCAGGAAGGAAGGTCAAAAGCCTGGTCCTAGCTTCCTCGTATTTGGGGCAGTTGAGCATTATATGTTCCATGGATTGCACCACTATAGTACAGTGGGGGCATTTCCGCTCTTGCGAGTCAATTTTAAGAAACCTCCCTTGGAGTACAGAACAAGGGAAGGAATTACAACGAGCCCTTGTGTATATCCATCTCAGCTTGGGCTCTTGGAGTATACTCAGATAGTCTGCCATCACATTGGTTTTGAATTTGATGTTGAAAAAG
This sequence comes from Sphaerodactylus townsendi, assembly GCF_021028975.2. Taxonomy (NCBI): domain Eukaryota; kingdom Metazoa; phylum Chordata; class Lepidosauria; order Squamata; family Sphaerodactylidae; genus Sphaerodactylus; species Sphaerodactylus townsendi. The sequence continues at coordinate 309 of NW_025949528.1, forward strand.
AAGGGGGAACAGTTACTTCGCGCTTGGTCTTGTAGAACTTGTAGCTCCTGGTCAAGGAATCGCCTTTTTAGTTGAAAAAAGAGTTCGGAAGGAGGTAGCATTTGCAAAGACTCCCAGGAGAATCCCAGGGAAAGTATTTTAATTTCAACTGCCCGCCACCACTTAGATCCATGGAGCTGGGGGAGGATATGATTGATAAGGCTACCAGTGTCCGAATTAAAGCACAGGCGAACCCAGAACTTAAGGGTGGCCAGCCAAGCTTTCGTAACCAGCAGATGCTGTCCCGCTTCCAAACAGAGTGCAGCATAAGGAATGCAATGTGGCACTCCGAATATTTTGTATAAGAAGGCTGACTGGCATAGTTTATTTTATTTATTTATTTTTATTTATTTATTCGTTCCACTTTTATACCGCCCTCCCCCGGAGGGCTCAGTTACATTTGAAAGAGATACACTTAGCAAATCAAAATGTTTTCAAAACATTTCAATAAAAGAATCGCTAAAATAAAACTTTCTGAGGCTAGAAATACATTTTTGGGAGGAGGGGAACTATCCAGAAATCCTCAAAAAATGTGCTATTTCCTGCTTCAAAATGTTTAATTTTGATTGTGTGGAAGGGCCAAAGCTGGGAAATTCATGAAAAAAACCTGATCCCCAACAAACTTCTATGTATTATCTGCTGCTGTTGGGATTCAGCTTCAATGGCGTTCTTCCTTTGGTGATGAAATAAGTTTTATCTTGAAACTGAAGAGAAGGTAACTAATGAATGATAGTCTTGTATCTTGAATTGCATAGAACTGAGGAAGAGGACAATATGGAGAAGCCTTTGAATCCTAAAAGGCCACTACTCACTGATTTTTCCGAGTTCATAGAATTGCTTAAATGGTGAAACAGAAGTTTCTTTGTGGATGTAGAATGACTTCTTTTGAACTTACCAAAAATGTGATTTTCTCCTTTTGTTTGTTATGGTAGGGAACATCAAGAATCCTATTTTAAGTCCATCAGTACAGTCATTATATTACAAAATAAGTACTAAAGGCTTCAATCTAAATCATTAGAGTATATTACTACACAGTAATGGACCTTGAATTTAGTCTATAATATTAAAGTTGGAAGTTTTATTCATAGATACCAGATACTGTTGCAACATCAGTAATTGCAAACAACATCCTACAAGGCAAATATCAGCTTTTCTCTTTCATCTCTAACTAATAATAATAAAACCTTGTTCTGAAAGTGAACTGATGGAAAGGTCAGTTGGAATACATCAATCACAGACCCTGGCAGCTATATTGATAAGATGTAGATTGCTAAGAATGTATGGTATTATACTTCTGTTTACATAAGCTTAAAGGTCATGACTCAGGGCTACTTCACGCTTGGCATTAAGTCTTCAGATATGGGCATCACTCACAAAACACATATACAAAATCAGCAGATCTTTTACATTTTTATGTTGCCCCTACTCCTAAGAACATTTTTATCTGTTCAGCAACCATAAATGTAGGTTAAGTTAGGAAAGCTCAGTGGAATGGGAACTACCTACTGTCTGTCTTCCTTTTCCTAAAAAGGAAGCCAACAAGCTTATGGATGGAAGCTTTAAGAACCTCTTGGTTCTTGCAGGCCAAAAGGGCGGGGCCATGGCAGACATTGTTTGTCCCGATGGGTTGGTTTGAGTCGTCGGTCTCCCAGTTCTTCTTCAGGTGAGTCCTCTGACGAGGGATCTGCCTCAATAAAAAGGGCTGTGACCCATTTTAATTCCAAGGCATGTCCTGTGGTTATTCACCAGATGGAACCTCTGCACATCTGGGTGCAACTGGTCCTTTGATTTTCTGATCTTGTTAGCTATGTAGTGTATTTGTTAAGAGTGATGGACAGGACCAGTTTTGTTTATCCATCCTACACATGAAGCCTGCTAGGTGACTTTGGACTAGTCACATTTCTCAAAATTCTCTCAGCCCCACCTAACTCACAAGGTGTTTGTTTTGGGGAGAAAAAAGAAAGGAGTTTGTAGGCCGCTTTGAAACTCCTTATGGTTGAGAAAAGTGGGGGATAAATCCATTATCTTTATAAGACATGATTGGAAATAGTGAATTTGTATGTACCACATCTATATATTATTCTTTAAAAGTTGATAAACATGTAAAATCCATTCTTAGCCTAGATTTGTTACATTACATTAGATTGAGTAGGAATGCTCTGAATCAATGGAAATAGGATTTACTGGCAATTTTCTATTTGCAGTCATAATATGAGAATGTTGTTGCCCTTTAATTTTCATCAAAAACTATGTTATACCTTACACATTTTTAGAGATGCTGAGAAAACTCATATTTCCTGTATACAGAAATATGAGGCATGGAAATGCACAGTTCTTGTCTTTTCTAGAAAGGTGAGCTAAGCTTAGTAGCTCCTAAATTCTTTTCTTCTGACTCTGTATATATGAACAATTGAAAAATTCTCTTTTGCCTTTGTTGCAACTATGGGTATGGTTGCAACTATGGGTATGGTTGCAACTACGGCTTTGGTTGCTATATCACAAGGTAGAACAAGGATGTGAGCAGCTAAGGAAGGGGTGGAAATGGGGTGGAGGCAAGAGATATTCTGTTTGCTTATTAGGTAGCTAGGCAACTGCCTGCCTGTCTGCCTCCACCACTGTGAATCTGGTGCCACTAAGCAGCAGCCACAGTAAATGTTACTGAGGTGGACAGGAAGGAAAGAGAGATAATAGTTATGGAGTACTTCAAAACACTTTGATGGATTCCAGACTTGGAACAGGGGGTCAGCTCAATTGAACTCTTTGCTGATTTTTGAGAAAGAGGAAATTTCTCTGTCATCCAAAGGCCAGTTGAAAGTAATCTCAAGACCATAAGCTACATGTCTATGTTTTTCCCATGAAAATTTTGTTGGGAATGAAACAAATTAGAAATCAGTGGGCACTTTTTTTTAAACAAGGGGGATGTAAGAATGAAAGACATGATTCTGTCATGTTATTTTTTTATATTGAGAGTTTCAGAGCTGCATTAAGTTTCAGAGAATTTGCATTTCATAGGGAAAAGGGGACACCTGCATTTATATGTGGCGTTACTTAGACAGTGTTTTACTTGAGGCAAACTATATCCAAAGATTATTTATCCAAGAGCAAAACAATAAAAATTAAAATAATAAATTGCAGAAAATTCAAATAAATAAAAGTTGTTTTCTCGTTCTCGTGCCCTATATATTATCAGAAATGCTGAAGTACTTAATTCTGTGAGGGTGATCTGACTGTAACATCTGTCACCCCATTGATCGCCAGGGTTGATTCAGTTGATCTGGCTTGCTGGGCAGGTGTACCCTATCTTCCCTGCCATGTGCATTCCTGCCCAAACTGTCTGCTTGGTAGAAGAGGAAAACCAACCCAGATAGAAGAAATGAAGTACTTATTGTTAGTCCATTGTTGATTCTTAATATACAGTGACTTTTTTATTAGACAGGCATGAATATCCTCACAGCATGAATTTTTCTTCTGTATCTAAAATATTCAAGATGCTTGAATAGTTTTGAACACTACAGTCTGTCTCAAAAATATGTTAGTAGGGTTGTATATTCCTCTGCCACAGAACTCAACATGTTGAACTTTCTTTGTTGTAGAATGCTCCACCAGGGTCCTAGTGCTTATCTAGCTCTGCTTCACCCAGCTATTTGAAAGTTTCAATGAATTGTAAGTGCGCTTGTATCAAAGTACCATGTTCAGTAATGCACAACATAATGGTTTGACAAAGGCAGTGGATAAAAGTGAATAATAATTCTCATATTCATTCAGGACTATATTCTAATGTGGAAGAATACAATTTTCTCCACCACTGTATCACAATTGACCATACAAATATCTTTTTCTGAGACCCAGTATAGTACATCAAATTTTCAATTGAAGAATGGAGTGCAAGTTCAAGACTTAAAAGAGAATTCAAGCTTGAAACTTGTGAATGTGGTGTTGTATAGATCACTTACATGCTGTTTTGTTGCTCAAAGACAAATATTTTAAATAGACAGCATTTATTGAAAATGTGCTGAGTTTCTGATTTTCATATGCAGTACTCATTTTTCTACTGCCAAATTCAGACCTTATTGTTGTGGTTAACAAAGATTAAAATATGTCCATTATAGCAGTATGGAACCCGGCTAGAATGTATTGTCAATCTTGTGAAATTCCCAGTTCCCCTCTAAATATTACTGCCTTCTTGTGTTCTATTTAGAACACTTATATTGACCATCCTGCCTAATTGCCTCAGCCTTGATATTTATACACTGCTTTTGCTAAATTGATCTTTAGATGGTGTGTTCTGAAACCTACTATTTATTAGAGCTTATTCCATTCCTGAATTGTATTTCAAATTCTTTGTCAAATGTATTTTTTTGCAATTAATTCTAAATAGCACTGCATAACTACTGCATAAACAAGAGATGACTGTTTCCCCTATGTCATTTCCTCTGTTGTTTGGACACACCCTCTTATTTGACAAACTTATACAATGAGCAAACTAAAGAACACATAACAGTATGTTTTCAATTTGGTAGATCATAAATTGTGAAGGTTCCTTTTATATGACTATGCTTTTAGCATTTAATTTGTTTGTGGTCTTCTGTATGGAAAAGCAGCAGTTTGTATTTACTGCAATCAGTTTCTTTTTGATGCTAGAGTGGTTTATGATTCTGTTTCAATAATTTTCCTTATTAAAAGACAGTTTGAAGGTACTTTTAATATTGTTCTTAGTATTATGTTTAGCTAGTTCAGATCATTCACTCCTGTTCACTTGCAAAGCAATAAATACAAAACAAGCAAAGGTTGCTTTCTTCAGACTACTTGAAACAGGTTATCTCTATAGATACTACTTTCAAGAAGTTCAGATTCTTCATCACCAAACTGAAAATAACCATCAAAAACCTACTGTACTATGGAAGAACAACCACCACTTTCTACGAACCTCAGTGCAGCTTTTCAATTTCATAATTTGATAGACCCCTATATGCAATGCTATCTTACATAAAATAGACAAATTTCAGTTGCACTAAAAGATTTTGATTTATAAAGATCAGTGGATAAATTTAGATGACCACACATAATGACTGTGGTGTCCTCGTTCAAACCACTTGGTGCAGCAGTTGACTACACATTCTAATAATGTATTTAAGCACAAATTATCACTCTACTCCCTGTGCATTTATGGGAGTGTCGTAATATTGGGCTTCTACATTGCTAGAGACCTGAGGATGACTCATCTCACTATTTGGATTGCATGGTCCCGTGTGTGTGGCCCTGAAGCTGCTGCGAACCACAGAGCTTCCATGTGGAGCCGCCTCCAGTCTACATGGTTTGTTTATCTTTTCTTCCCTTCGAGGCTCTGGAGGGAGGAAGTGACATGCCCACACTGCCCTCTGACCCAGGGGGGTTGGAGGGCAGCATGGGTTTGTCCCTTCTCCCTCTGGAGCCTCACAGGGAAGAAAAGGTAAACAAACCACGCAAACAGGAAGTACCTGAAAGCAGCATCCTCATGCCAGTGCCCTTTGCATGGTGCCAGCAGAAAGACACTGCTTTTAAAAAACCTCACACATTGAGCAAGTTTTGAAAGCAGCATTTTCCTGCCGTTGGGGGGAGGAGGTGAGCATAGCGCTGCTGTGCTGCAGCAGTGGCAGCTGTGCAAACAGTGCCCCAGGGACAGTGTTTTTACCATCCCTGGGGCACTGTTTTTTTGCCCGTGCAGAAATGGCCTATGTTACACCAGTTGTCAGAATCTCAGGTACAATGGAAAGAACAAATACATTTGCAGAAGGACAGTGTATATGTTTTTACTTAGTTGTTTTCCTAAACCAACATGGCTTTTCAAATCTCAGTTTAACTCTGTTGCATGCAGCTCTGTTTTCTGTAACCAGCATAGCAGGAGCCTTGAGTTCTCAGATGAATGTTTACAAGGCTTCCTAATCTTACTGAGCCTGAGGGCACTTTTGAATTTTGAAGATGAGTAGCAGGTATTGCTAGAAAATGACTTCCATGAATGGCAATTAGAATGGCTACCATTTTGTCCACGGTTCCAAGTCTGGTGGATCTTGTTCCTAACGTTTCGCCTGCATCTGTGGCTGGCATCTTCAGAGGTGTATCACAGAGGGAAGTCTGTTGCACACTGTGTCCAGAGAAAAGGGAATGTTTGGGGAATATTGTCCATGTCCCAGGATGGGGAACCAATCAGTAAGTGTTTGGTTAGAAAACTTCTTTATGCAGTCTGCAAATGAAATTTGGCTATCCCTGAAAAGAAAGTTATTGGACCAGGAATACCAGTTGCTGTTGAGTGCAACCAGGACATCTTGTTACCCTTTGAACTTTGGAATCTATCATGAAATTAGCCTCACAACTAAATATCTATCCCAACTGTCGGAGACCAGGCAAAAATGGATTATTACTCAAGCTAGATGTAATGTATTCCCCTCTGCCATTCTTATGGACCGACAGTTGAATATTCCGCTTCAAGACAGAACCTGTGCATACTGTCAGGATACGGTTGAGACCCTTGAGCATATTGAACTTACTTGTCTGAGGTACACATTACTTAGACTTTCCCTACTTGTCCCGGCTCTAGGGGAAAAAAATAAATTGTTTCGAGCATATAAAGACTATTCACTTGTTGAATAATAGCAACAGTGGGATAACTTAAAAAAACCTCTGAATTTTTGTTAGAAGTGCTCAAGTCAAGGATGTAATGGAAGCTTGATCACCTCTTCTTTCCTGGCCTTATGTGATTTGTCCTGGCTTTAAGTGTTGTTTTAAGACCCGAGCAGATTTCCGCTTTGTCTTGCATTTTTTTATTTCTTATTGAAATGCCTAATAAAAGTCAGTTGAAGTTGACCTACCTTACAAATAAAGTTGGTAAAGAAAGCTAAGACAATGTATATTAGAATGAAAAATGTTATATGTTTGTTAAAATGTTATATCAATGTTTCTATATTGATATAAAAGATCTGTAACTTCGTAGAAACTGAATATACCATGTAGTATCATCACAGCCAACACATTATGTAAAAGACTTCACTAATATAACTTAATTAGCTGCATTTAAGGATATGGTGAGCTAGTAGATCTGGAACCAAATTGGGCTTCAGAAAGGCAAACATGACCGTGCCAGTTGACCATCTTCAGCGCACAGTCCATTTGCAAGAACTCTTTTATTTAACTGCAATCCCCAAACTCTATACTTAAAGCCATTTCATTGATGTCAGCTGGCACCTCCTCAGGGGCATGACTTGGACAGTGGCAGCCTTAGAAGACAGAGAGCTTCATATAATGCTGCTAGAGGCAAACATTTTGTATTTCTGTTGGTGTAAAACTAGACAAGCAGTTAGCAGCACTGCTCTGCTGGACTGCAAGACTATAAAATCAGCAAGTGTTGCCCCTGAGAACTCAGTGTAGCTTATTAAAAGCTTCTTGGTGGACACATTCATTTGTTTCATGGGTATTCCCTGTTGCTTTGTTGATTAGAAAAAAACAATATGTATTTACAAACATAGGCCACAAGGACACTAGCAAGGGGCTATTAAAAAGTATATATTCCTTAATATTCTGAAGATGGGGCGCTTCTTCCAATTCCTCATTTTCTAATGAACAGAACAATTACATGAACATGTGATTTGGATTCATTTACATGTTGGAATAATAAAACCACAAGGGCCACACTCATTTCTGTTTGATTGCTTTGTTGGTTTATATTAAAACTCCTCATATTGTCATGGATGCTGAACATTTAGGCTTAAAGCCTGTTGGATCTTCCCAAGAGAAAAGATGCTGTGTATTGGGGTGCTGTGTGGTTTCTGGGCTGTTTGGTCATGTTCTAGCAGCATTCTCTCCTGAGGATCCTCTGAAGATGCCAGCCACAGATGCAGGTGAAACGTCAGGAGAGAATGCTGCTAGAACATGGCCATACAACCTGGAAACAACACAGCACCCCAGTGATTCCGGCCATGAAAGCCTTCGACAATTCTGTGTATTCTCTCCCAGGCTTCATCCATGCTGAAAGTTCCAGTACAAAGGCATTTGTGGGCATTTAGGCTGAGCAGGTTAATGTCCTTGCCCCTTTAGAAATCAAATGAGGCATGGAAAATCATTGGCAGGGCTGGTAATTGTCTAGTCAATGAGCTGGTTGAAGTGGAGGGTTTTTATAAAAGGGCTCTACCTCTTCTGTCTAAGGATTTGTCATGTGCCACTGAATGAGTCATCATGGGATGTAGTTGCTGATTGTTGCTTTGGAGTAAAGCAGGAATTCTTAGGTTCTGTAGAATGGCTTTTTAGAAGATAATTTTTTGCCTGCTTCATATCAGTTTCAGGAGATGGGATAAGTAGTCCTGGTTCTTTGATTGGATACACTGTAACTATTGATGACAGGAATATGGTACATTTCTCATAGTGGTAGGACAAATACATGAACTCCCTGAGGCATCACATGATAGTGGACCATTTCTGTAGCAGCCTGCACACCTTTTGTGTGGCAGTGAAGGGTTGGAGGGAACACTTACTGCTGAGCAGCATCAACCACATTTTGGGTTGTCTGGGTAGTATGCTGGCTCAGAGGGATGAAGCTCAATACTTCTCAGCACAGTTTATGTGCAGGGAAGGATAAAAAAGACTTGCCAAATCACTTGCCAAGTTGGAGCCAGGATGGAGTTGCTCAAATGGTGGCAAGTGCTGGCCTGCCTAATGCACCCACTATTAAATATGTTAATAAGCCAATGACATATATCAGTCAGTTAAATCAACTAGTTTGAACCAAGAATGGTTGGTTTTGTGTCTTCATTTGAAGAAATGCTGGCGGTAAATTTTCCTGTAGCAACAGGACAAAGCTAATATCACAATAGACCAAGGGTACAGAGAAGAACCCAAGGCCAAACGTGATATGGCAGAACACCCAGGCTCAATTTGGGGATGATGCTGCCATTTTAAAGTCTAATGTCATGATTTAAAATTCTGTGGTGGCCTGGTCCACTTCAGATCCACAGCACAATTGGATGTGGTCTTGTCAAACTCAAATTCAAACTAGACCTTTAGTAGGCATCAGAAAAGAAAATGTATAGTATGCACCAGATAGGGTTTAACAGAATGACACAACTGGTAAAAAGGAAAAAAAATCAGGAATATACAGACATAATTAATACAAGGAGGAAAGTCCAAAAAACAATTTCAGGGTATTAACCATGAAATTGACCACCATTTCCAGTATCTTATGGTCCTGTTTGTTCAGGAGATAGTTCAGTTTGGAATTTGTAGACAATGGACCTGGCAAAGTTGGAGCCTTCAGAAAAAAAACCTAGGTCTAAATTCTATAAATTTTGGGCAAGCAAACAGAATATGCTCTTATGACTCTACAGAGGTTGGACAATGTACGCAAGCACGCATCTGGTGTAGATGTGCTCTTGTCATCTCCCAATTCCTTTTCAAGTGGCAAAGAAGACACCGAGGTGCAGGGGGGAGGAAATGTGCCTCATCCTAACATGCAGAGTTTTGGTACCTATGGACTGGACCTGGGAATGCCATCACATCTAGTTTGATCCCTAACAATTCCTTTAGCATGTTCATATCACTTCACTTATTTTATTGCAGCCACTGATACAATAGTCCAGCCCTGGACAATACACACCTGAGAAGACAATGGATTTGTTAATGTGCTTGCCTGCCCAGTATTGTATTAATCGAACACGACTAATCTCTCTACTGACCAAATCATTTGCATTGTCATTATTCTATAGCTGTAATTTCATCAGCTATCTTCTTCCTTTCAGGCATTCCTGAGCTTGGAACATCAAGCTGATGCCTCAACCCATTAGATTAAAAACCCAGCCACTAAGTTTGATGTCTGCTCTTGTCTTTCCCTGGAAAGGCAGGACTCTTCTTTGTTCTGGCAAATTAAAGGACACTCTGCATAACCCTGAGGATTCCTTTATTCCCTACAAAAAGTTATCTCACCCAGTAGCCCTTGTTCAATATCTCTGGACACCTCTCTATCTGTGATATTGTTCCACAACACATTGTTCTTCTACCAGAGTGAGGCACGGGTCACTCAAACCATTCTGTTCCATGATCTGGTGAGTATATCCCTTACTTTTCCAGTTCCTTCATCTCTTTCAGAACTATCCCCTCACAACTGCTTACATCCTAGAACTGTGTGTGTGTGTGTGTGTTCTGCTGTTTTGATTATTGTGCACTTGTGTACTCCCATTATTTCTTAATAAAACTGCTAAACTTTACTCACTCTACTGTGGAATTTCTTGCAAAAGCTGACTTCTGTAAAACATAGGCAAACAAGATCTTGAGCTTGCCTGACCTTTTGCTAAACTGACTGTCTGCTCTCAGTAAATCCCCACTCTAAAAGGGAGAGACTCCCACCACTTCAAGTTTGCCATGCTGAATGTTTAACTTGACAGATAAATAACTGGTAGGTATGGAGGAAACTCAGATCTACCTCACCTTTATCATCATTTAATTCCTATGTAGGGAGGTAGCTGTGCACAACGTAAGTGAGGTGAGAAAGGAAGGAACTGCCACACTTTGCCCAATTGTTCCTTTTCCCCATGCAACCACAAGTTTAGAGAACTGTGACCCTGCTACAAGAGGAACAAGAGATGCTGCAAGAGGAAGAAGAGTTCTGCATGCTATACAGATGTGCTTCATCATTCCCCTCCTGCATGCTGATGAATGTTCACTGATCATATTGTTAATCCAGGACTCCAACAGTTTAATTCAAACAGGAAAAAAAAGTAGAAATGTTTGCAAAGGATTGTGATACTGAGACTCAATAAAGAGGAATAGAATGGCTGTTATACAGTGATTTGCCAAATGCCCTATATTTAATTTGGCTAGTTGATGAGCTGCAGTGTATGGCAAATTGTGAACAAGGCAGACATTTATGCCAATTATATCATCTTGTTTGCTATTGTAATTACTGTAGCATTTGAAAGCGACTGTGTAAATTGAAAGCAAAGCACTAAAGCTAACTGAAATATTGTATTTTACGTAATGAGTAACTTTTATGTCCACATTTATTTAACATTATGTTTTGCTGCAAAAGACTTGCAGAAAGTTGATAGGGATTGGATGTGGTAAAAGAAGAACACAGGAAGAGCCTTGCTGAATCAGATCACTGGATCATACGGTAGGATTAAGCAAGAATTATCTTGTTTTTTCTTTTACTTGCTTTTCTTTCTTTTATGTGAGAGAGCATTAAAAATGATATCCCCTCACCTGAAGGCTGAAATGGTTCAATCCCCCCCTCTCTGTGTGTGTGTGTTTGTGTGTGTGTGTGTGTGTGTGTGTGTGTGTGTGTGTGTGTGTGTGT
>NW_025949529.1:0-28706 GCF_021028975.2 Sphaerodactylus townsendi
CTTTCTTTCTTTCTTTCTTTCTTTCTTTCTTTCTTTCTTTCTTTCTTCCTTTCTTCCTTTCTTCCTTTCTTTCTTTCTTTCTTTTGTGGATCAGTCCACTTCAGTAGATGCAAGAAGTGTGTCCTTAGCTGGTGTATCTACCTAGATAACACAGTCAAAAGGCAATGGAATGCAACAGGTATTTTTGTGACATTTCTGTAGAAAGCTCAAAGATATGCATAAGAAACAGAGCATTCGCAATGGTAGGAGACAACACAATTGGCTAACTTGCAAAACAATTTTAACTCCTGGAGTTAAAGAAATTCATCATTGCAATTGAGTTTAATTGGATAGAGCCAATCCTGATTTTTTAAAGAAAAGAAGTCTTCATAGTTCTAATTCAGAGACTGCAATATCTCAGATGACCTTGACCTGGATGGCCTGGGTTAGCAGTGTCAGATCTCAGAAGCTGAGCAGGGTCAGTTCTGGTTAGCACTTGGATGGGAGGTCATCAAAGAAGTCTAGCATTTCTACACTGAGGCAAGCAATGACAAACCATCTCTTTACTTTTCTTGCCATGAAAACCCTATGGGTTCACCATAAATCAGTTGCAAATTGATGGCTCTTTACACACATACATGTAGTACTTCCACTGAAGGCTTGTTTGTTTTTTGCTGACTAATTTGACTTATGTCTTCTACCAACAGAGGACATATATCATAAATTAGGGGTGGACTGTAGTATGCAAAAGATTTGTGCCAAAAATAAATCTCTCAGGCCTGGCCACAAGAGTCCTTTTCTTTTCTCTCTTAGATGCTCATAGGCCCCTTCCGCACACGCAAAATATTGCATTTTCAAACCACTTTCACAACTGTTTGCAAGTGTATTTTGCTATTCCGCACAGCTTCAAAGAGCACTGAAAGCAGTTTGAAAGTGCATTATTCTGCATGTGCGAAATGAGCCATAGATTCATAAATCTTGAGCAGCATAGTTCCAAATCCATTTTTATAAGAACTGAGATAAATTTTGACATTGCCAATGTAACCTTAAGATCACTGTCACTGAATAAATGAAGGAGAAGAGTTTGGATTTATACCCTGCCTTTCTCTCCTGTAAGGAGTCTCAAAGAGGCTTACAAACTCCTTCTTTTCCTCTCCTCACAACAATCACCTTGTGAGATAGATGTAACTGAGAGAGAGAATTCGGTCTAGCCCAAGGTCTCCCAGAAGGCTTCACGTGTAGAAGTGGGGAAACAAGTCCAGTTCACCAGATAAAAATTGGCCGCTCAGATGGAGGAGTGGCGACTCAAACCCTGTTCTCCAGATTAGAGTCCACCGCTCTTACCAATATCCATTACACTATGCTGGCTCTCACAGTGTATTAAATACAGAGGTTCAATCTTTGAGAAGAAAAATAATATAAATTGATCTCAGAACTTCCTTAAAATGATCTTAGATCTTCATAAAAATGTGCTAGAGAATCAACAGGACCAGAAGAATATGGGCAGGTCCTTTCCAAACATGGTGAGTTCATGTTTCTACCTTGCATAATCATAGAGAGGTTAGCAACATTTTTGGCACAATGCTCCATTTTGGAAAAATGTTCTCAAGAAATGAGGAGTTGTCAAGAAATAGATATAAGCAGACAAGCTATGTGGAGGAGGAATCCCAAAGAACTGAGATGAGCAAACAGAAGGAGCAGGAAACAATTTATTTAACACACTTTTTAAAATTTCATAGAAAGCCTCTGATTTCCCAAGATCTTTTATCACATCCATGTTATGCCCATCAATTATAATTTATCACTATTTTTTTTGATATGAGGATCTATGTGAGTTGTGAAGAAATGCTTCCCCCCAGTTCTGAGGTTTTAAGGGAGCATTTTAAAACATTTTCTTTTTCTCTGAGCAGACTGCTAGCCATGCCCAGCCATAACACCTTTAGAGATGCTAATACAGGTAGAGAGAGGCAATGGGATGAGTTAAGCCCCCCTCTCCTTCTCCAAGCAGGTATTACAAATGTTGAGGACTTAGCATGGTAAAAGCACATCGGGAAGAGGATACCTGGATCCATCAGGGAAAGCTTCCTTGACCCAGACTGACCAGGTCAAGGGGGTGGAAACTGTGGAATGATAAAATTCTTGGGAGCAGAGAGGGAGTCTTGCTTTTGGCTGGGAAGGAGACAGAGCTCAAGCCTGGAGTTCTGGAGGTGGCAGCCATTTTGACTATGTGCTTGCCCAGTGAGCTGGCACAGGCATCCAGGTAACAGAAACATTGTAAGATCAGTACTATTCTAAGTTTAAAAGCCTGCCCTACTTTAATAACTGATAGGGCATGTATATAGAGAAAGGGACAGAGAAATCACACATATATCTCATTTCTGTTGAACTCTTTGCTCAGCCTGGTGCTGTGCAGGAAGTATGGTTATAAACATTTTCTTTTTAATAACTATTTTTAGACGTTGGATGCTGGTAGCAGTTCTCTGTACTGCATAGACCTCCACTATCTTGGACGCGAAATTTTAAAAGAAGGGTACCAGGAGGAAGGCTGGCAGTTGGCAAGCAGTTCTTCTTCTAGGAGCGCACCAGATCATAAACCATCCCTGTGGTACCCAGGAGAAAGGAAGTGAGAGACAGGGGCTGGGCCTCAGAATTGGAAAGGGCCCTGATTCTCCCCAGTGGGAAATTCCTACAAAAGTCAGATGGTGGAAGTAGTTACCCTGGCGAGAGAAAGAAACCCTTTTCCAGGAGAAGTTGGGAACCGTTGGAAAAGGGCTGGGGGGAATAGGACTGGAAGGCCAAAGCTGGTCTGTTCCACCACATGAGTCATATTAATAACAAAACAAAACTAGAGTCTTCTTAGCTTTTTTAAACTATGAAGACAAGCAGCACGGGTATACTGCAAAGAAATAGGCTTTTCCTGATAAGAAGTGGCCATTGGTTTGAGAAGGCATAAGAAGAGTTTACTTTTTTTACTCAATTTTCCTCTACCTTTAAGGAGTCTCAAAACAGCTTTCAATCACTTTCCCATACCCTCCCCACAACAGTTCTTCTAATTCTGGTTACCTAGCAAAAGGGGTAAACAAACTGATACACCAGATTAGATGGTGCTCATGAGGATGAGTGAGGAATCACTGGTTCTTCAGATGAGAGTCTGCTGCTCCTGACTGCTACACCACACTGGCAACACTGAAATCTGAGAGCCCAGCCTAGCCACCATCCCGTGTTCTTGGCCCAGAGCAAGTGGCCTTCACTCATCTTTGTTTATAACTCACTATTCACAGACTAAACTCCAGTCATTTGCAAACTTGATGATGACTTCTTCCTCTCCATATACAAATATGCTCCATTTGCTCTGTAAACACAAGGAGGGAGGTAAAGAAACACAAATCAACACTCACAGGACAGTGGAGCTGACTCTCCCCTCCCAGTTGTTTTACAACATTGCAGTGGGCTTGACAAATTAGAACAAGAAAACAAATCCATATCATAGCTTTTCGTTAGGTCTAATAAATATGGAACACAACATTGTGCAAGCTTTTGAGTTTATATGAACTTGCCAAAAAATAAGTTAAAAACACAAACTCCCATGCCACCGTCAGTCAGTCAGTTCAGCAGTCTTTATTACAATCAGCACAGACCAACATAAGATAGATAATTAAAATGATTAAAATATATTTAAATTAGACAGACAGACAGACAGACAGACAGACTGAAATTGGGAACACAAAAGTGGTATGGGTGGATAAAGGGGATGTGATAAGAGTGTAAAATGTTAAAAAAGGAAACAAAGCATGAAGGAACAATAACATTGACAGATAAAAGCGACTAGATTACAGCACACTCTAATAAGACAATCTTAGTACCTTGCCAGCTTAGGAAGTACAATGGATACTGTCAGACACGCTCTTGCCTGGTTTAATTGTTGGAGGTGTTGGGGTGAAACTACATGTGATACATCCACTACAAGTTGAGTCATGAGTTTATGGCCCACCCCACATCTGCTAAAATGTACGCTGGGAGAACTCACATTAAACAACATTCATTCAGCACCGGGGGCCCTTCCAAGCACGCAGAATAATGCATTTCTAATCCACTTTCAATGCACTTTGCAGCTGGATTTTACTGTGCAGAATAGCAAAATCCACTCTTGCAAACAATTGTGATTGAAAGTGCATTATTCTGCATGTGCAGAAGGGACCTGCAGAGTCAGAGACAAGGGGTGAATCCCTCACTCATTCACAGTCACTGCTTTACCTACCAGCAAAGGCTAGTACAGGTAGGAAAAACACGCACTCGCTCTTTTCTCTGCCTTGCTGTGCTCCCTTCTAGGACCAAGTGAACAAGGTAAGTTTCCTAATGTGTGTCTGATCATGAGCTGGGTCACACAATATTGGAATATTTTGGCTCTTAGGATTCCAGCACTTGTGTTCTTGAAGATGGAAACAGTGGAGACATGTACATCTCACTTCTGAGTCTGGGTAGAATCCAAGTCTGGATAGAACCAAGTGTCACGCAAAAACAGGAAGGGTACAGTGTTCCGGAAATGACCACAAAAGAGTGACACTTTGGATGTAGCTGGGCTTCACTTTCCTTTTCAGTGAAGAATTGCTTCTGCATCAACTTTTCCTTCCCAGACGCAAGTGGTAGACTTTACACCTCCAGTTAAAATGAATTAATCTGTGAGCCTGTTAGAATCTAGCATCACAGAGTTGGCATGGGAGTCTGCTTTTCCCCTCAACTTTTTTTAAAAAAAAAATACTTTTAGGTATGTTTTCCTTGATGAAAGGTTCAAAAGCTTGCATAATATTTTATGTCATTTTGATTAGACATAATAAAAAAAGGTATCACATGGATTTTCTTTCTCTTCTTGATCTTGTGTACAACATGGCTAGTTTACATTTTTTTTCCCTCAATATGTTAGGGCCAGAATGGTAAGCTTTAATGCATTGGACAAGTTAATTTCAGTTCCCTCCAATGGGTATACTCCTTTGCTAAAGATTTCATTTTCAGCTGACACAGACGCTCATTTAGTTTTCCTTATTTTTCAGTGAAAAACAGTTACCCGTGTTTGCATATTAATCGATAAGTGCCCTTCCAGTATGAAATAGAGCTGTTTGGGTTTTAGCTTAGTTTTCAATGTTTACAAGGTTTCAACAGCATTTCCCCTGCATCGAGAAAAAAGCCTTTTTTGTTTTCAGCAAGGCTTGCTTTCGTGGCCTTTACATCCTTGCTTAAGTAGAGCAATACACATTCCCCTCTTTGAATCTTTCCAGAGTTTCCGTGATCTGTAAATGCATGCATCCCTAGGTGCACGAGGAACCACATGCCTCAAGTGGATGCTTCGTGTACCTTTTGGATGCTAAAAAAAAACCTTATTGAGGAGCTTTGACTATGCTTTTGCATACATAGCCTATGTCTGTTTTTGGCAGATAACATCAAGCATTTCTATGGGGGATGGTTTTAATCTCATGCCATACTAGGGATGTGGAGCGTGAATGTATCCAGTCCAAATATATATCCAAAAAAAGGGAGGGGGGACTTTATCAGTATTTCCAGACATATTCAGGTGACAAGCTCAAATCCAGAATTTTCCAGGATTCTATGAAATGAATCACAAAAAATCTCTGGAAGTATTTGAGATTAACTGGGAATATTTTGGGAACTGACGCTGTAGGGTTCTTTTTTTTCTTAATTTTGTTGTGTGTCCATGTCAGACTTCTTGCCAGGGCTTGCATCAGCTTGCCAGATTGGTCTGGTTTGGCTTCTGCGGTCCTTTGGAATTGGTTTTCTTAATCTTGCATTTTTTTTGCATTCTTTGCTCTGCTGTTTTGTGGTTGGATGTGTGGTTTATGCGTAAGATTCTCAGGGTTTGACATTGGCCTGGATGCGCTTGCTAATAATTTGATTAGATTGGATTTTCTAATTTGAAATTTTTAGACTTGAGTAACATCACTCTTCTTTAAATGGTGTGAGAGTATCATTCAATTGACCTGCCTTCCATGGGACCAACTTAGTTTTTTTCTGTGCAGTAAGAAAAAAATAGCGTGAAGCCAACTTCAAGCAGATCGCAGGCCTTCAAGTGGGAGGTAGACGAGTGCCTCTGAGCAGCTAAGATTCTCACATTTTGTGTCTGCATAGTTACAGAGATAGTTTCTCTCTCTCTCCCCCATTGAAAAACTATATATTGCCAGAATCAGCAAGACCAGCTGAAAGTACAACTATGTATCTCTTCAAGGCCGCCCAGGATCGGAGCCTGTATGAGCTGCCAGTCCTGGGGCAACCTCTTCAGCAAAAGGCAGCAAGAAGAATCTTGTCAGTTGCTCACAAAATGTTGGGCGCCAATCTGAGGGTGAACCTGATCAGAGAGCAAATTGGTTAGGTGGGATAAGCAAGATGCTTTTTGAGGCTCTGTATTCCAAGGCTGTTTCTTCAGTGGCAGGAGACGCCTTGCAGGTGGCTCAGGGGGAACCGGTGCACTTTGAAGAGTTCACACCAAAAAAGGTGCCTTTGAGCTAAAATAAGGCATCCTGAGGACATCCTGGCAGAAAGCTGTGCGGGAGTGCTCTTCCCATGATGTCTTTTTTTTTAGCATCTCCAGGACATCATATTTAGGCTGTGTGGAAAAGGCCTGTGTTTTATTTCTAAGGTGTCACTGGACTCCTCAGTTTTGCTTTTATGCTACAGACTGACATGATCTTCAGCCCTCGAGAAAGGAAGAAATTGAAGCAGTCACAGATACAGATGATGCCAGTTCAGATTCAGTAATCAAGAAAATACCAGGAACTAAGTACTGAGAGGAGAAATTTCCAAGGTATCTTTGAAAGAACCAATTTCAACCAGAAAAACAGCAATAACACTGGATTCACTTTGAGGAAGAGGAGAAAACTATGGAGGAAATTAGGTTGATGGAAGTGTATCACTTTTAGTAGCTGGATAACATTTGATCAATTTCTATATTTCATTCATCACCAGGAGAGAAGCTTTTAGCCTACTTTCAACAATTCACTGTGAGGATTCAAGCCATGAAATGAAATTCTACTTAGGAGATTTTTTGCCCCTAACCTGCGGAGAATCTAGGGCTGAGTCCCAGTCTCTCATCAGATCTTTGAAAGCTGAGCATGGCCTGGGAGACCATTAAGGGAAGTCCAAGGTGCATGCAGAGGCAAGCAGTGATAAACCACTTCTGAATGTCTCTTTGTCATGAAAACCCCACAAAGGTTCTCCATAAGGGTCAGTAGAGACTTCATGCAAGGTGGGAGGGAGGGACTTCATGGGGTGGTGGGAGGAGGGAGGGAGGGAGGGAGAGAGAGAGAGAGAGAGAAAGAAAGAGAGAGAGAGAGAGAGAGAGAGAGAGAGAGAGAGAAAGAAAGAAAAGAGAGAGAGAGAAAGAGAGAGAGAGAGAGAGAGAGAAAGAAAGAAAAGAGAGAGAGAGAAAGAGAGAGAGAGAGAAAGAAAAAAGAGAGAGAGAAAGAAAGAGACAGAGAGAGAGAGAGAGAGAGAGAGAGAGAGAAAGAAAGAGAGAAAGAAAGAAAGAAAGAAAGAAAGAAAGAAAGAAAGAGAAAGAAAGAAAGAAAGAATACACTTCTGTGGTATACACTTCTGTGAGAATACAGGGTGGATAAACCATCTTCACTATGAAAACTTCTCCAGTTGAAGGAGAAACCTGTATTGTAAGGTTAAGAGTTTCCTCCCCACTTTGGACAGGAAAAAAAAATGTTCAGAGTTTTTTTTTTTTTCCTTTGGGACCTTTTGGGGCAAGACAGTTGCAGAGGAGTGGGAGAGGGAGACAGAATAGCAAAACGCTGCAAGGCCATGCACGCACAAAATATTTACAATCAAATTCCAGGCAATGGCTGAACATTCAGGAAAAGCAGACTCTTTTCCCAAGTGTTTGAAAGTGTCATGGCTTGCACTCTGAGAGGGATGGAGATTGAGTATCCTTAGTCAGCTGCAAACTGTTTTCCATTTGTTTGCATGAAGGTTAGAAAATGATTAGGATAGAACAGACAGACGGGCAGGGCAGGCAGGCTGGCAGAAGCGGGCAGGCTGTGAGGCAAGGTTGATTCGATCAACCTAATATTCTTCCACATAGAACTATGAAGAGGCAAGGAATGGCAAGCATCTTGTCCCTCTTTAAAAAATCCTGGCTACAGGTCTCCATAAGTCAGCTGTGACTCTGATGGCAAAAGAGACAAAAGCCCCTTCTGCACATGCAGTAGATAATGCACTTTCAATGCACTTTCTCTTCAATCCACTTTGGCAGCTATGCTGACCATAGCAAAATCCACTTGCAAACAATTGTGAAAGTGGGATTGAAAGTGCTGAAGAGAGAGAGAGGGGGGTGGGGTCGCGGGGAGGGAGGGGAGGGTTGGAATAAGTTTTTATTTTTTTCTCTGCCTTATAGAAATGTAATCTTAATGGAGACGAGATCATCTCAGATCCAGTGAGGTCAGCCATCAGGAGAAAATTGAAACACAGTACCATTTAGAAAGCAATGGGAACCATTGCGGATGCTGCAGAGATGGAACTTCCCTTAAGTGGCCCTTTCTGACCCTTCTGCAAATTGAATGCAGCCTTGTGGGGTTGCCAGCAGGCCTGGAAAAAATGCTGCCTGGACAGACCCAGCTTTAATAATAGATGTCTCCACATATGATAATTCATCGTTGGCCAAAATCCTTTAAATTCTAATCAACGGATTAATTAAAGATTTCGCAGTTCTGAGCATGGATGCCACAATCTACCTAGGTCCCTATTCAACAACTTTCATACTCCTCCCCCCCATTTTTGGGAATTACCCATTTTGTTATTTTGTTTTTTCTTTTTGACCGAAAAATCCTCCTCCATTGGTTTTGGCTCCAGCCTCAAGTTACAGCACAAATCTGGAAATATTATGCAGTCTGATGTTATAAAAAAGAAACTTTATGTATACACTGTACTTCATATACACATTGTAATGAATGACTATAATGAATATATTAGATAAATAGGATTCTCGTGCAGCCGATCAAAATTACCAGATAAATATCAATAAGATGTCGAGCTCTTCCAGAAGTCTCTATCTCTTTTGTTGTATATCATATAATTCAGAAGTGATAGGGTGATTCTTGCACGGGTCAAAGTATCGCTTAAGGTTCATGAGTTTGAAAAAAAAGAGTTATGTGGGAGAAATTGCTACAGAACTCCCCCCCCCCAAATGTTTCTAACCTGATATATTTGGCTAAATTAGCTTAACTTTTCCCCTTCTACTCAAGGTTTCTGTCACTTCCTGCTTGCCTGTTCAAACTACAGGAAGCAGGAAGCATTCCTATTCCCCACCTCCATCCACCATTGTGGTGTGGGTTTCCCAGGCAGCTGTCATTACAGAGTGGATTCTCTAGACTGCTGGAGAAGTGGAGTAGGAGGATTCTGGTGGGGGGATTCTTGGATGCGGGGTTTGCAGGGGAAAACACAGTGTTTTCTCCTGATATTGTGCTGCCTCCTGACATTTGGGATCCCAGCAACCCCTGAAGTAAGCCCCTGCACCTGCCATGCAAACTGTGCCACAGGTAGCATTTAACCCATTTGTGTTGCCTCGCATTTCAGGAATCAGCCATAGAGTGTTTTTAAATTTAACCAGCCACAGAAATTCTGAAGAGGTTCAACATAAAAGTTGGCTTGAACTTCAAGGACTTAGATGTGGTTGGCCACATCCTGCCAGACAAGTGTATAATTGCTACAGTAGGATCTTAAACATCTTTCAACCGATTCCCTAGAAATAATTCCGAAAAGCTCAGCTTATATGAAATAACTTCAAATAGCCACCTTCAAAAAACGAATTGGCACTGGAATGGCCAAGTCAGCATTTACAGACCACAATTCTGTATTGTTATTTTTAGAAAGTGGCACCATCCAGTGGGGGGAGGGGGAGAGACACAGAACACTGAAGCATGATGAACAATATTAGAATATATTATAAATCTTTTTTTAGAATATTTATATTATAAATCTTTATTGTTACAGTTCTGCAGGGCCTGTAAGACAGAGCTATCTCACCAGGCCTATGGTTGAGGGCAACCACAGTATTTCCAACAGAGCTGCCCCACCCCCGCCCCCCGTCCCATGTCTCTATCCTTATCCGCCTCCCTGTCCCTTTCCCTTTCCTTTTACTCCATCTTCTCATCCCTTAATGAGAAGGGAAGCGGTTTTTAGCACCATGGGCTGACGGCCTGGAAACTGACTGTGTTTTAATTTTATGCACTTGATGCAAGTTGCCCTGATCCCATAATGGGGAGTATCAATCAATCAATCAATCAATCAATCAATCAATCAATCAATCAATCAAATCTTTAAAATATAGTGATTGCCATCTGGATCCTATGGATTTGCTCCCCTAACATTAGCACCTTTTTCAGGTGCAAGGAGCATTTCCTTGTTGCAAAGGGCTCTTCCATTGATGTGAGATGAGTCTATAAGATCTGACTTTTCCAATGTTAGTGTTTTCAAATAAATGTTTTCAAATTAAAACATAGAACTTGCAAATGCAATGCCCAAGTGTGGCACAGCTGGAGAGGAGTTGAAAAACTTTGTTCCTAGGTATGGCACAGAGTCAGACTTGTCTACTGTCTGCTGCTCTTTTTGAGGGGGAGGTTTATTAACAAGTTTATTAACTATTTGCCTCCCAGGACTTCCTAGTGACCTGGTTTGAATTCTCGCTTGTGCCACGGAAGCTTGCTGGGTGACCTTGGGCCAGTCACATTCTCTCAGCTTAGCATACCCTCATAGGATTGTTGCAAAGCTAAAATGGAAGAGAGGAGAACGACGGAGTCTGCTTCGAGTCCCCACTGAAGAGTTAGGTGGGGTACAAATAGATAGCTAGAAAGGAAAGTCTTCCAAATGAAGATGCCAAAATTGGTTGAGAGGTCTGATTGTATTTATCTACGTCTGAATTAAGCCAGAAATGCTCTCATTCTCTACAAGTGTGCAGTGTTCTTAGCATGTGAAGAAAGACTGCATGCACTTCTCTTGTAGACATTAGAGCTCTGTAGAAATGTCACAGGCTATGCCTCTTGCATTTCATGGTCTTTAGTTTGCAGTTTTCCCCATTTCTCTCTCTCTGTGTGCTATCACCAATCTAAAAAATACCACTTTATGCATCAGATGAAGTGACCTCTAGACCATAATAAATCAATTATTAATAAATCAATCAAAATCTGGAGGATCTGGTTTGTTTCCCTACTCCCGCAATGAAGGCTGCTGGTGACTTTGGACTAATCACAGGTCTCACAAAATTCTTTCACCCTCACCTACCTCAAAAGGTGTCTGTTTTGGGGAGAGGAAAGGAAAGGAATTTGTAAGCCATTTTGAGACTCCTTGTGGTTAAGAAAAGCAGGGTATAAATCCAAACTCATCTTCCTCCTCTTGTTCTTCTTCAAGATGCTTCAACCCTCCTTTTTGTTTGCCAAAGTCCAATCTACCAGGGAGCCAGTTTAACTCCAGCTTCCTGAAGGGATGTGCTCTGTGGCAACCCCCTGGAATGCAGTGGGGTTTTCTTCTTAGCATGCTTGCATAGGATTTCAGACTTTGTCGTCAGAATAACTAAACATTAGGACAATTGTGGAACATAAGATCCTGGCGGAAATATCTCCTGAAACTATTTACTGATAAGGTAATAGACATGTTTGTATTCCCTGTGGGAAACAAGCAAGTAATAACATTGCACAGTTGCATAACCCATTTTTCAAAAGTGATGTATTGACATTTTTTTTACAAAACTCTATGATTCTGAAAGAAAGGTGAGCCTGAACGATGGCAAATATGTACAACAGTAGAAAACAAATATTTGCCTAAGGAGTAGAGCAAGTAATAAGCAGACCCCAGTTAGGTTTCTTGTAGACATTACCACTTGTACAAAGCTTTCCCTAAGCTCTAGTGTTATTGCTGGACTTCAGCTTCATAGCTGGGCTTATATTTTAGTAGAAAAATGTCCATAATTAGAATGAGTCCACATCTTAGCTAGAAGGACTTTACAATTTACAAAGGTCACTGGTAGGTTAACTCCCTCCCATGGGGTTCCTATCAGTAATTACAAGGTTTGTAAACCTCTAGGTGGGGCATAGAGAACTCCTAGAATTACAACTGATTTCCAAACTGCATAGATCCATTCTCCTAAAAAAAAATGGATTCCCTGTGTGGCTTCTGTTTCTCTGTCACAATGGAGTATAACAATATGGGGACTAAGACAGGCAGGCAGGCAGCAGGCAGGCAGGTAGATAGGTAGTAGACAGCCAGACCCAGCCCACCAAGAAAATGTTGAATTGTATTAGAAACCATATGATGCAAATCTATCTAGCATACAGTTCTTCTGTGTATTTTGGCATGAATGAAATTGTGCATGCTTTGCACAGATTTCAGGCTAGAACAACTTGTCATTGCCAGGATAAGGCTCTGCAAACAGCTGGGGGTTATTTACACTGTAAAACCATGTTCATTTTAAACAAAACAGGACAAAAAAAATCAGGAGAAAGATCGTGTTGCAAGAATATGCCCGTACGCGACTAAGGAGTGTCCAGCACAATAGCTACAGATGAATTAAAAACGCTATGAAAATGCTGTTTTGTTTGTGTTTGGAGAGGGCGCATCAACCAAAGATTACATTTCAGAATGTATTCTGATGATGGGGCAGCGGGAGAGGGGGTGGAATCTGGTCTTGCAGAAGATCTCCATGTTAGTGAAGAATATTTGAGTAATATGGTATCAAAGTATATCGGTACTGGTGGTGCCAGCCCCTGATTATTATTCACATTTGGCTCAGTTTCAGAAGCAAGTTAAAGGTAATGGTAGTCCGCCATGCAAGCACCAAGCAGTTACTGATCCTTGGGGTAATGTCACATCATGACATTTACTAGGCAAATTTTGTTTTACAGGTTGGTTTGCCGTTTCCTTCCCCAGTCACCTACGCTTTATCCCCAGCAAGCTGGGTACTCTTTTTATCAGCCTCAGAAGGATGGAAGACTTAGTCAACCTTGATCTGGCTACCTGAAGCTGACTTCCATTGGGATTGAACTCAGGTCGTGAGTAAAGTACTGCAGCTAACCACTCTATGAAATTGAGCTCTTTTTTTAAAAAAAGCAAAGGGATTTGTATATTTAGTATGTACTTAGCAGACATCAACTTCCCAATTTATATCAATAGTTTAATATCCTCAAAATACTTTAAAAAAGGAAAGTCTAACCTCTATACTGCCTTTTTAGATATGAAAGGGGCTTTCGATTTGGTTGACAGGAAGTTGCTTTGGAGCAAACTAGATAAAATGGGTATAGACATTAGACTCCTCCTACTTATTAAGTCCCTTTACAGTAACACCACCTGCCAGATTAAATGTACGCCCGCCGGCTTGCTGACTCCTAAAATACTGGTTGCAAAAAGGTGTTAAGCAAGGATGTGTTTTGGCCCCTGTTCTATTCAATTTGTTTTTAAATGACTTAGCATCCACTCTTAAGGAAGTACACTCACGCTGTCCCAGTTTGGGCAACACTCAGGTACCAATTCTGCTTTATGCAGATGATGTGGTTCTGCTATCAAGATCTAAGGTTGGTCTAAAACACCTTTTAACTAAGTTTAATGAATACTGCTTCAACAACCTGCTTGAAATAAATACAGGCCAATGCCTTCTTAACGGCATTGGCCTGGAACAAGTTAAGATATTTAAATACCAGGGGATTCACTTCCACTTCAGAGCAGATTGGGCAAACCATAGAGAGGCAGCAATCAGGGGGCATCAGAATTCTGTTGATGCAGTTGTGGGGTTCCTTTTTTCTAAAGGACATGAATTCATACCTGCGGCCTTAAAAGTCTTCAGTGCAAAGGTGACACATCAACTCCTTTACAGAGTTCCCCTTTGGATTGGAGCTTGGAATAAATCTGTAGAGAGAGTTCATTCCAAATTTCTTTACAAGATTTTTGGGGTACCCCACTGTGTTCCATATGCTGTTCTGTGTCTCGAATCAGGACAGCATTTGTTGGAAACCAGAGCGTGGTCTCATCTTTCCTTTAATACTGAGGCCGAAAGCCCTCTCTGAACTGCAATCCTCCGAATGGTGGAAATTTATAGAGACCAAAACAACCTCTTTAGGTCTCTTCTTAGAAGCCTTTTTATGCAATCTGCAAATGAAATTTGGCTATCCCTAAAAAGAAGGCTACTGGGCCAGGAATACCAGTTGCTGTTGAGTGCAGCCAGGACATCTTGTTCTCCCTTGCACTTTGGAATCTATCCTGAAAGTAGCCTCACAGCTAAATATCTATCCCAACTGTCAGAGCCCAGGCAGAGATGGATCATCACTCGAGCTAGATGTAACACATTCCCCTCTGCCATTCTTAAGGGCCAACAGTTGAATATTCCACTTCTAGATAGAACATGTGCAGATTGTCAGGATACTGTTGAGACCCTCGAGCATATTATGTTTTCTTGCCTGAGGTATGTGTTACCTAGATTTTCCCTGCTTTTCCCAGCTGTAGGGAATAAAAAAAGTTGTTCAGAGCATACAAAGACTATTCACCTGCTGAATAATAACGCTAGTGGGATAACGGGAAAACCGCTGAATTTTTATTAGAAGTGCTCAAGTCAAATTCATAACGGAAGCTTGACCACCTCTTCTGTACCAACCTTACGTGCTTTATGTCCTGTTTTAACACCTGCTCTGTCCTGTATCTTGTTTTATTTTTACTGATATGCCTAATAAAGGTCAGTTGAAGTTGATATCAATAGTTGGTTAGTGTGGATGCCTTATCAACTGCGTGAGGATATAAGTGCTTTTTAGGAACAATCACATTTGTTCCTAATGCCTCTTCACTCCAACTCCTATATACAGCTGCCAATCTCAAGGTGGGACCTGGAGATCTCCCAGAATTAAAACTGATCCCCTAGTGAAAATGGCAGCTTTGGACTCCAGGGAATGATACACTGCTGAGGTCCCTTCCACCACCAAAACCTGCCCTCCACATGCTCCATCCCATAAATCACCAACATTTACCAACCCAGATTTGACAACCCTACCACTAAATATTTGGCACTGTAAGAACAAAGGGGGTCTCTAACCAGGGCAAAGTGTCTATTCTCTCTAACACTCAACACTAAAATCTTCAGTCAGTTGCGTTCATCCATAGGGTGTGCGTATGTGTTCAGAGGTGGGAGGAGAAATCCCCAGCAACATTATCTAGCAATATGATATAGAATGTTGGACAAGGATCTGGGAGATCCCAATTCAAATTCCCACTTTGCTGTGAAGCTGGCTTGGTGATCTTGGTTCAGGCACACTGGTTCTCTCAGCCTAACCTATCTACCATGAATGTTTTGAGGATAAAAGGGAAGAACACCAAACAACATGTGCCACACTGAAATCCTTGGAGGAGGGTGGGACAAAAATATATTTAATAAATATATAATCTGTGAGTCCTGGGCGGATTCCCACTGGCATATATGATGCTGGTGGAGCCCAGGGGCCATTTGCATGCTGAGGTATGCCTTTATTGGCATAGACAACAATACAACAATAATAAAAATGGATTAAAAAGCATATACAATACAGGAAATAAATGTTAGGTCAAAGGAAATCTACTGGCGTTTAGTAATTTCCAGGAGAAAGTCTGCCACTATCATACAGAGAGAAGGATCAGGATTGTCCAACAAGTAGTGTAATCTAATTAAATCAGGGAGATCGAGTAAATATAAAGGAGTAAGATTCACATACTTGGATCTGATTTCCTTGAATCTGAGACAGTGTAGTAATTGGTGGGCCAGAGATTCAACTGAGCCGTCATTACATGGGCACAATCTTTTAGCCTTTTCTTGCTTATTAAATCTGCCATGTAACAAGGCAGAAGGCATAACATTAAACCTGGCGAGCATTATGGCTCTCCTTTGAGACCAGATTAGAGTCTACGACTCATGTGCAGGAATGCAGAATCAAACCTGGTTTTCCAGATTACAGTCCCCCTGCTCTTAACCACTACACCATTTTTGTGATCTAAACTTTCTCCTATTCTGGGATGTCAATTTCATAGATACATAGTAATGTAGATACAGAGTATGATGCCAGGGCAGTTAACTCAGATCACAAACATGGAATGAGGGAGAGTTTACTTCCATTTCACCTTCTCCCTTGTATCTTTTAAATCTGGTTCAGGAGTAGAGAAGGGATGCCAACCTCAGGTGGGACCTGGGGATTCCCCAGAATCACAGCTCATCTCTGGACTACAGAGATCAGTTCCCTTGGAGAAAAAAAGCTGCTTAGGAGTGCAGACTCTATGGTATCAAGACCCTTTGGGTTTCTTGTTCTCCCAGGGTCCATCCCCAAAACCTAAGGAGTTTCCCAACCTGGATCTAGCAATCCTAACCTTATCCCCGTCCAGTGGCCAAGATGGTCTGTCCATTCTGTTCAGTGGCTTCTTATCCCAATTGCAATCTAGTTACTCCAGCATATCCCTTCATTGTTCGCTCAATAATCACATGGCTCTAATACCACTCAACTGCCCCAATTGTAGAAAACAAACCAATTCTCACATAATTTCCCAGCAGAGTAAGCAAAAGGGCTGATTTTGTCAAAAAGCTTCTTTTTGACGTGAAAAGCAGCACAGGACTTGGTTAAAGTCTTCACTAAGAGGTTGCTCTACTCCGCTAGTTGCTGAACTGAAAGGGAATAGCTTGCTTAGAGCAAATATCAAATTTTGGGGAGCAATCCTTTGAACGTTCCGAGGGTCTTGCCACCAAACTGAGGGAGAGGAACATAGGATCATCTGATTGCACTTTACTGGAAGCATCTCGTGAGTCTGTTCTAGTGGTTAGACTTGTTAGTTTGATCTTAGCAGTCTAGTCTATTTCTAAACACATGCAATGTTTAGGAAAAGCTCTCCTTCTGACTTCACCATAAATCCTTTGGTCCTTCTTTTAAGTGGTGAAGGCAAAGGGAGTTCACGCAGACTATGAAAGATGCATGAACTTTGAAAAACTCACTTTCCATTGAAGTTTCTTCAGAGAGGGAGCTTGATGTTTTGATTGGACCCATATAGACCCACAGTGCAAGCTAAATAAGAAATAAAAGTAGTCACAGACAGTGTCTTTTTAAACAAGCCTCCCATTTTCATTTAGAAGCTCTAATGTACACTATTGTGGAAGTAAATATTTGTTTTCGAACATTACAATTACTGATTATTCATGTTCAATATGGAATTTGCAGATGGCTGATCACTGTAAAATGGTGTCTCAAGACTCATCTTCCCTATCAGAAGTTGCCAGCAAATGGGTATTAAAACCACAGGCTTCTCTATGTCTACAACAGGAAACTTATGTTCGGGGTATATATGTGTTTGCTTTCACAAAACTACAGTTTGAAAGGCCTTTGAAATGTCTTAGGTAGGCTCCTAAAAATATGAAGTGTGAAATGGAAATAAATGTATAGAACTGGTAGAACTGCCAGCAAAAAAAAAAATATGGAAATTAAATATCTTTTACTTAATATAAATAATAAACTCAGTCTTTGATCTACAAATACATTTATTGGAATATACATAAGGAATCTTTGTACAATATGCACCTGCTTTGGGAATCCCGGAAAAATCATATTGTCAATCATATGGAGCAAGCTATACATATTATAGGCTCTGTATTTTCATTCCAATGGTTGCAGTCAATCAGAATTTGCTTCAGATTCTCATTTCTTTTTCCATACATGTCCATTCTATTTGCAATGAATGCTTGGAAAGGGCTATACATTACACCCAAAACAAAATGTTTGTCTCTCCTGTTTCTTTTAGGGTGGCATTTGAGTAGTCCTTCAGTCTGGAGTGGTCATATCTCCCAAAAGCAGCACTGGGGGATAAATGTGAAAATTCAGATAATCTATCTGAAGGACTATTTCCTTCCATTTGTGTCAACTGTAGTCTTTACATAACCATCTGATGTCTATCCCACCACATAAGTTGATCCATCTGGCATCAATAAGAGCCCGGGTCTTTTCCATCATAGCTTCAGTTCTGTGAAATGACCTCAACAGCATGGTGTAGTGATTAAAAGTGGGAGGACTCTAATCTGGAGAACTGGGTTTGATTCCCCAATCCTGCTCATGAAATCTGCTGGGGGACCTTGGGCTGGTCACAGTTCTCTCCAAACTCTCTCAGTCCCATCTATCTCACAAGGTGCCTGTTGTGATGACAGGAAGTGAAGGAGTTTGTATACACAAATGACTTCCTTTTGAAACAGTAATAATTTGAATGAAAATTATTGGTGTGCCCCTGCTTTCAACAACCTGTCTCTTCTACAGCAATGGAGGGAATGTGTCAGGGGGAGGCAGAGAGGGGGGAATAGGTGCCATTCTTCTGTTTTATTTTAATTGCAAGACCTCTATTTCCTTCACCTTGGCTTTAAAGCTTTCCTTTTGTGTGTCAAAGTCTTTATTCAGTTATTGAGAGTTTCACAGTTCTTGCCTTTCATGTCTACAAACCTTTATTGAAAGAGGGCAGCCCCCCTCTTTTCCTTCCCTCTGTACAACTCTTTCCTGCTGTTTTACACTGCAGCTGCTACTTGCTGGTGGTCTTCCCTGTCCTTTTGCATCCTCCCCTCCCCCATCCTGATTTTTGACAGCAAAGAAGAATGCAAGGAATTAACACCTTCTCTTTGAATATTGCTGAGGAGCCTCAGAGGAGTTCATGTGTTGCAGAGGGTTTTGGGGGGAAAAGAGACTAAAAGGAAGGTGTGTTCCTAATGGAAGTATGGACCAAAACATCAACAAAAAATGTAGTCAAGCAGTAATCTGTACTGTTTGGTAGATCTGACACTGTGGCTTATGCCAAGCTTCCTTGGGAGCATGCCAAGTGAGTCGGATTCAAGGTATGAATTGGTACTACTGCAGAACACATGCAGCCCCATGGTTTGAGTTTAGGAGCAGACAGTATTGTGGTTTGGAGGGAAAGAGCAGGAAACATTGAATTATATAGTATTGTCCATGGCATGCTGTATGTGGAGTGAAATGACTGGATCCAATCCTAAGGACAGAGGCGTATATAGACAAACTGGAGCCTGGGGACAAAACCGGAGTTTGGCGCCCCACCCCCGGTATGGGCGGGCACCCTCCCCCACCATGACCAAACAATGATTTTTGCACCAGCTCACAAAACACCTCCCACCCCCAGCAAAACCTACATGGCTTTCTCCCCACCAACTCTCTTTCCTAATTTTGTCCTCCCACCAACTCTATGAGGTAGGTTGTTAGCCTGAGAAACAGCTCCAAGCCAGTGCAAGTGGGTATTAAGCATGTAAATCTCTCACAAATAACCCCCCCCCCCAGTAAAACATTTACCAAACAAATGTCAGCATCATCTCTCACAGAACACCTCCAGTGGAATCCACACCCAAACAGCATCACTTTCAATGGTGTTTAAACTAGAGTGCAAAAATTTCAGGTTCATTTGTGTGTTTTTTGTATTTTGTAGAGTTTTTTCCAGTTTTGGGCCTGCAGGAGGCACAGTTTTTAGGCTAGCAGCACCACAATTTCAGGGCTTTTTAGAGTCATTCTCCTGATGATACCACCCAGGTTTGGTGAGGTTTGGTTCAAGGGGTCCAAAGTTATGGACTCCCAAAGGGGGTGTCCCCATCCCCCATTGTTTCCAATGGGAGCTAATAAGAGATCACGGCACCAGAATCAACGGGGGCCATAATTGTGGAAGGGAAAAGGTGGCTTGCCAATCCATGGAAGGAAGACAAGCGTGCGCAAACTAGTTGCCAGGCAGAACTATGATCTCGCGGGAGAGACATCGGGACGCAAAGCGCAAAGAAAAGGTTCCTCCCCCCTAAAGCTGCATGCATCTGTCCTCGGCCTCCTTCGGCTGAGACAAAATCGGCCCACCTATCCCTCCCTTTGTTTCAAAGTTTTTGAATTGCTGTTTAATGTTTTCATTTTGTCGCAGCCCTGGCAGGTGTGGGCAGAGGATCACATCTTTGGAGAGGCCCAGCCTGAGAGCCGGACCTCTCCGTGGTTGGGGGCCTCATTAAGAGGCTTGGAGTGGGGCGGGCTCATGGAACAGGCCGCAGAGCCTTGCAATCGAGCCTGACACTCCAGCAGGAAGGGGTGTCACAAATGAACTAGCAGCCCTGGTGGCATCCCTTAACTTCCTGTCCTATCCTGCACTGGGTGGGGACGGTCCAGGTTTCGACAAGGGTGCTGACTCGATGCTCGATGTGTCCTCTTGCCTCCCCCAGCTTCCAGCAGTTAAATAAATGGGCTCAGGCCCAATTTATTCCAACCATGGCATAATGTTGTTATTGGTTCAGTTCAGTTAATTTTGGTTGCATCTGGAAAGCTCCGAGACATCTTCCCATGGAAATGGGGGCTACACCTTTGAAGGGTCCATAACCTTGGACTCCCTGAACCAAACTTCACCAATCCTGGGTGATATCATCAGGAGAGTCTCCTAAAGATACCTAGAATGTTTGGTGCTGCATTAACAGTTGCACCCCTGACAGCAGGAACCCTCCAAATTTCCCCAGATTCTCCTTTTAAATCCACCCCCTTCAGCTTGGACTTAAAACAACATTGTAAAGTGATGCTGTTTTGGGGTGGATTCTCGAATGAGTGTTGCTGGGGACCTCAGATACACACCTCTGCTATGCAGAAACTGGGGTATCTGCTGATGGGACTAAAGTACCATTTCTGTTAAAAGATGAGGATTTGAGGATCGGCTTTAGCCATGGCAAAATTCTTTTGAGGTGGTGATTATGTTGTTCGGAAAATACATAATAATTTTAATGATAGGGCTAATAATAAAACAGGAATATTAAAAGGGCAGATTTTTAGATCTAGAAATAAAGTCAATCTATCTATCTATACAGAGAGAGAGAGATAGAGAGGGAGAGAGAGAGAGAGAATAGTAATAATAATGAAATAATGTAGGAGTAATTCAAGCCAGAACCTGGCTTGAGATCTTTGGTCGAATGGGTTGACCATTAGACAAAAAGAAGAGCAGCATTATTTTTTAAAAAAGTCTGAGAGCAGTTATTATTTGTTTGAGTCTTTTTTTTAAAAAATCCCAGCTTTCTACCAAGTATCTTGGGCTAATATGCATCAACCATCTTGCCTCCATTTTACCTCACAATAAAACTTCTGGTTTTGGGGAAATAACATGAGGAAAAGAGTCACTTTAGGGGGTGGGATCTGTGCGAAGTGCCCCCCCCCCCCCCAAAGGGTTCTTTCCCATTCTTAACTCCTGTTTCTTGGCCTGTGCAGAGGGGCCCGAGAGTTGTCCCCCAAATACACAACAAAGCTGCGTTCTGTAAAAAGATTGCTGGTGGAAATGTCTGCTGATGTGGCTTGGTGATCCTGGGAACTTTGGGGCCCCCATCCAGCATTGTGTGACATCACTTCTAGTTTGCCTAACTGGTAGTGACATCACAGCAACTATAGAATATGGGGGATTGCTGAGCATTGCTGCAACAGATGGTATCACTTCCAGTTGCATTGACTGAAAGTGATGCTGCAGCATCAACTCTACTTCACAACAATTTCTCCTTCTACTGCTCCAGGTAATAGTGGCCAGACCAGAGGAGAGTAATGAAAAGTTTCCCACATAAGCCAAAGGCCTGGTCCCCCTTTTTACAGTATTCATGTAAGTCAGCCTCTTGCATGACCAGCTTCTTCCTTCATGTTATGCTGGCATATCTTTGGAAACAACTCTGTTGTTCACCGCAGAAGTTTATGAATGGTTTCTGAGAAAACCAAAGTGCCTCAGGACAACACTCCTTTGCCAGTGGAACCCAACTGATATTAATGTGGATTAATTCTGGGTGAGCCCAAGCTTTTTCACTTATAATGTAAAATTAAATTCTCAAAACCAAGTCCATTTATAGTGCAATTACACCTTACACTTCTTCTGTCCTCCCAAAAGAGTCCACATCAATGGGTCATCATGTGTGTCCTCTGCAACCCCTTACAAAATATGGAGAAGGTCTACTTTTTTAGAAGCCAGTGGTTACAATGCTAGAGCCTCACAGTCAGTCATTTATTTTAATGCACTTGGATTGAAAATGCTGCATTCATTTGGAGTGAAAAAAAAATAGTCTGTCCAATCTTGGGTGGTCTCTTGATTTAGATTTGATTAAGTGTCTTTTCTCAACAGGTGACTCCTTTTTTAAATTGTTTTCTTATAGCAACCCATTTATTCTGAGTTCTTTGTTTAGCAAGCCTTTCTATTCAAAGTTAACAACCATGTGGCTGACAACATGCTGTGTACAGATGGCAAACAGAGTGTTTTAAGAATGTCAGCATTATACACAACCTGTACAGGAAGGGATAGGTTTAATTTTGCCAATGCTTGCTAACTTGCTTTTATTGACAGGACTATTCCCCCTGAATTGGTTGTTTCTGACAACTACGGTGCTTGATCTTCATAATTTTTTGAAGTGTATCTATAGGGGAATGAGGAGTATCTGTGGGAGGAATTAATGATAATGGGCAAAATTGGATGCTGTGTATCTATTAAAACTCAATATTCTTTCAAGCCCAGGCTCCTGGGGGTTGGTTCAAATGTTGCAGCTGCTGCACTGAGACTGCTGGAAAGAAAGAACATAAAAATGGCCCTATTAGACCAGACCAAAAGGTGCCCTTCTGTTTCCAATAGCAGCACCAGTCAGAAGCCTTTGAAAAACATATCAGCATCACATAAAAGTGATGCTCTTCCTTTTATCATTTCTCCCCTAGCATCCACTATTTGGAGCCGCGGTGCTCACTGGACATGGACAGTCCATTTATCCATCATCGCGGCTGATCAATCCTTCCATGAATCTGTCAAATCCTCTCTTTAAAAGCCATCAAAGGAAATGCTCATCACTGTACTTATTGAGAACCCTGAAACCATGACAACTGTTTGTTTCTGCAGAGAGAGGAAAAACAGGAACTGGATTTCAACAGGGGAAAGCCCATTTAGGCCTACCTGCCAAAGGAGAAGATGAATGGGCAACATAAATGGAAGGAGGGGACAGATGTGGGCAACATGCCAAAGTGCCTGATTGGCAAAACTTTAAGTATCTCACAAGGAATAGGATTCCTAACTCTGGACTGGGAGAGAGGTTTTTTCACAAAAGCAGAGCGGGCTTTTTTGCTCCATTTAAAGGTAACTGTCTTGTATTGTAACTTATCTAGACTCATGTTTCATGTTCATTTTTTCTTAGATCTGAGCCTTCTAGCTGCAATAGCTATTTTCCTTGTTTGTGCTCTGTTGAGCCCTTATTTATAGAGCTTCTTTCGATTTTAAGAAAGCGGGCTGTGATTTAAACCCGACCCACATGATGCTGACCACTCATACATGCTAAAGACACAAAAACATAGCAGAGGTTAAGTAGTTGGAGGTTTTGTTCTTTGTCCTTGCTCAGAGGCAGTCTTATCATGGACCCACATGGCCCTAGTTAAGTGAGAGGCAGGTCGTATATCCTGGAGTGGTGTACAAAGAGGAAACATGCTTTTACATTTATTTATTTACTTATTGGACTTGATATGCTACCTGTCCTCCTTCAGGCTCAGGGCGGCCTACAACAACCATAATAATATAGAAATAAACAAAAATAATAAATACTTGATAGAAACATAATAGCTATTAAGATGGTATCCTCCACTCCAAAGGGGACTTTGATTAATGTAGATGGATGTTAATGGGGGGGGATGTTAATGTTAATGGGGGAAACCAGATGTTAACTTTAGCTGCCTCAACCATACATCTGAGGTGAAATAGTGTTGTCTTACAGGCCCTGCTGAACTTTGCATTAAGTCCCACAGGATCTAAGTGCTCCCCAGACCAGAGCATTCCACCAGGCTGGGGCCAGGTCTGAAGAGGCCCTGACCCTGGTTGAGGCAAGCTGGACTTCCTTGAGGTTGGGGATCACCCTAAAAGATTGGAAATTGTTGCTGATTGGAGTACTCTTTGTGGGACATACCAGGAGCTGCAGTCCAACAAAGGTAGTCTGGTCACAGACCATTTAGGGCTTTGGCAATGTTTATTGCAAAAATCTTGAACCTAAAATCTTGAACCCTAATTCAGTGCTCCACATAAAGTCAATGCAGCTGGTAGAGGCTCAGGTGGCATGAGGATCCCGTCATGCCCCATGCTGCTGTATTCTGGACAAGTTGTAGTTTCCAGTGTAGACTTAAGGGTACCCTGTGTAGAGCCAAATGCAATAGTCCAGTGTAGAGGTGACTGTTGCATGGATCACCAGTGGCCAGATCAGTCTAGGAGAGATAGGTCACTAACTGCTTTGCATTTCATAGATGAAAAAGCCACGCCCAGGCAGTATGCGCTACCTTCATTGATAAGGAAACATCCAGGAACACCGCTGAGCTCTTTATAGTTGATGCAGCAGTTATCTGCCCACCATCTAGGGTTAGCAGCCAACACTCCTCAATCAAGCCCCTCTGATCCGGACACATGACCTACATTTTTTATGGATTCAGTTTCAGATGGCTCTCTTTCATCTATTCCAACACATCTCCCAAGACAACTGCCCAAAACATCCAGGGTGGCATCCAGATTTCCACTCATCATCAGATGTAACTGGATGTCTTGAGCTGAATCCATGGATGATGAAGACTTTCATGTAAAGTCTACAGAAGACACCATGGATCTAGAACTGACTCCTCACAAAGAAGATGCAGGCTGACAGTTCCAAGTCCTTCCAAGCAAGCTGAGGCAGAGCTTGATGCTGTGCAACTGAGAGTGACATCCAGAAGCCTCAGATGAGCAGAGTAAAGGGCCAGCTGCACAAAGGAGACTAAGATAG
This sequence comes from Sphaerodactylus townsendi, assembly GCF_021028975.2. NCBI lineage: Eukaryota > Metazoa > Chordata > Lepidosauria > Squamata > Sphaerodactylidae > Sphaerodactylus > Sphaerodactylus townsendi. Next base: position 24,770 of record NW_025949529.1, read on the forward strand.
GCTGCAGCTTCAGTCTAAAAGGAGAAGTGCTCATGGTAACTTGGTATGGCAGAAGACTCTGTGAGCTAGACTGATCAGTATCTGAAGAGCACCAGGTCTCTGCAGAAGCTTGGCCTCGATGGAAGCTTGGCCTCGATTAGAAGGGCCAGCCTTGGGTGCAACAAGTGGACTCCTGATAAACTCCATATACCTGGGTACTCCTCTGAACTCCAGCTCTCTGTCTGCCTGACCTCCTGCCTATGCCTTGGCTCTGGACCATCTGACTATGTTGTGGCTTGCTGCCTACCTTGGCAGCTGGACTGTCTGACCATTGCTTTGGCCTAGCACTTGCAGACAAAGACACTGGGTGTCATCATCACACTGATGACACCCTAGTCCAAACCCCCAGCTTAGCCCAGCAAGAGGTTGCATATAGATGTTAAATGTTATCAGTTAAAGAATCTTGTGTGGGATGCCACACACCAATAAATGGGTCACAGAAAATCTCTCACCAGAGCACAGCCATTGGTAGTCCCCTTTACTCCTATACCAGTGAGGTGGTTGGTCAGGATGTCATAGTCAACCAATCAAATGCTGCTGACAGATCCAGAAGTATCAACAGCAATGATCTACCTCAATCCAGGTCTCTCCAGAAGTTATTTGGGAAAGTGGCCAGAGCTATCTCCATTCCGTAGCCAATGCAGAAGTCAGACTGGAATGAATTCAGGGCTGTTTCACCACGAAAGAACTGAAGATGCTCGGCAACCTCTGTCTCAATCTCCTTGCCCAAAAACAGTAAGTTTGGAACTTGGCCAGAATGGATATAGATCCAAGAGGCACATGGCAGGCTTAGCAGTCTTCTGAGAATGTTCAGTCCTACATCAGTCATGGACAAAAGGCCAGGAGGAGAGGTGGCAATGGTCATGCAGGAGTTGCTCTTCTTCCAGGCATACCTCACCCTGAAAAATTCCAGTAATGAATGTGTGGGCCTGGCATAGAATGCTAAGGAGAATTTGAAACCACCTGGTGTACCACCTGCCTAATGCACCAGCAAATTCCCTGTCAACATTCACAACACAGTACAGCTCAGCCACACAATTAAAGCAATTACAAATCATTTATTGCAAATGCATACCTTCAGCGAGCAATCATTGTTTGGGCAGAAAATCAGCATTGCTCTGGAGTCTGGGGACCTCTTCACATGTGCAACATCATCATGTGTGAACAACAGAAGCATGCTGGTAGGGCGAATCTTGTCAGTCCTCCTCAGATGCAGATGCCACCACTTCATAGAGCCTTCTGCCATACCTAGCAGCAATGCAAGCACTTCTCCTTTTACTCTGTAACTGTAGCCTCTGCCTTTGTCTCCTTCATTCAGCTGGTTTAGTACTTGGCACTTCTGAGATTCCTGATTACTCTCCCCACTGCATGGCATCAGGCTCTGCCTTGGCTTGCAGGGAAGGGCTTGGAGTTGGCTCTGCTGTTTGCATTTCCTCATGAGGAGCCAGCTCTGGCTCCACAGTGTCTTTAGGCTGAACATTAGAATCTAGGGACTGGCTTATGACAATATTCCTTTAAAAAAAAAAAAGCTCACTCCCCTCCCATCTTGAAATAACGTTCTTTGCAAATGTTTTCATGGGTAAAAACTGCCTGAAGGGCTGGGTTTCCTTGGCATGGTCCAGTTGCATATAGTTGGGTTCTGCATCCAAATGGAACAGTGTGAAAGTCTCCCCATGCAGTTCCAGTTAACAATATAATGCTATGTGCTCTGCAGCAAGACAAGAAGCATCGTCGTACATGTCCACAAAACTGGAATGTAGTTTCCTATACCATTCAGACGGAAGGCAAGAGAGGAGATTTGCCTGCCCTTAACCGCAAATCAGATGGACATGACTTCATAAGTTTCAATAAGTTTCATTTGGCTGGGATCACCTAGTCCTTTGAAGTAATAAAAATGCTTCAGACTGCATCAAGAGACTCCAATAATGATCAGCACAAACAACTCTGTAAATAATGAGAAGGATGTTTTTCATGGATCTTTTTGCCATCCCAAATGGGCAACTCCCAAGGCCAAAACTGAACCTCAGGAAAATTCCTGTAGTGCTCATTTGAAACACTTTTTGGAACAGCTCCAACGTTCTAATATTTTGAATCAGTCAAAATAGCATGCAATCTGAGAAAACAATACAGTGAAATACATACCTTTGGGGTTTCTATTTCCTGTGAAGAGCAGGAAGCGGCTAGCCATTAAGGCAAGATGCCAAATATTAATACACATCAGACCTTTGACCATAGAGTTGACAACTTTGCAGATCCATCTTGGAATATGATTCAGACCCCCGAAGGCTGCTGAAAATGGCTATCATTTTGCCTGCTGATGAGATACATATAAAATCTAGTCTAAAGGATTCAGGTGTGTGTCTTGTTTCTTCCTTTTAGTCCCCAAAACATGAACACTTCTGAAGACAAATTTCAGGCATTCAGAAATCACAGGCCGACCAGCTGCAACAACTATGAGTCGTTAAAGGAGTGTGCAAGTTGGGGGTGTTCGCTAACAATGTGCAGGTGCGCATCCTCCCAATAAACCTTTCAAATTATGTGAAATTTATAGGCTGTTTTTGAAGCCCTGGATGGATTCATCCAAGCAATTAGCTGAAAGGCAGGAATATAAATATTTTTAAAAGTAAATGTTACAGAGTTTGTCAAAGGGGGAATATTGCATTTTTTTTGTTTAGGTTTATAAATAGGGAAATTTTATAGGAGGTCACTTTTTCGTGAGGGACTGTTCGAAGGATGTTTTACGCACTCAAAATATTTACTTTATTCATTATTTGTTCCTTTGAAACCATTTAAAGTCAGCTTCCTACTCAACATAGAGTCCCCAAGGTAGGAAGCAAAACATTAAAACAAGATTTCAAACTTATAGAAGAGGAAGAGAAGGAGGAGTTTGCCTTTATACCCTACCTTTCTCTCCTGTAAGGAAACTCAAGGTGGATTACAAACTCCTTTTAGTTCCTCTCCCCATAACAGACACCTTGTGAGGTAGGTGGGACTGAGAGAGTTCGGAGAGTAGTGTGACTAGCCCAAGATCACACAGCAGGAATGTAGGAGTGGGGAAACAAATATAGTTCACCAGATATTTTATCACCAGATAAAAGTCCACCACTCATGTAGAGGAGTGGTGAATCAAACCTCATTCTCCAGACTACCTGCTCTTAACCACTATACCATGCTGATTCTCATACGCAATGGCTCATTCTGCACATGCAGAATAATGCACTTTCAAACGGCTTTCAGTGCTCTTTGAAGCTGTGCGGAATAGCAAAATCCACTTGCAAACAGTTGTGAAAGTGGTTTGAAAATGCATTATTTTGCGTGTGCGGAAGGGGCCAATGATAATTAAGTCATATAAAGTTGAAAACAACTTACGGTGACCTCTCATGGATTTTTGAAGGCAAGAGATGAGCTGAGGTGATTTGTCATTGCCTGCCTCTGCATATCAATCCAGGTCTTCCTTGGTGGTCTTCCTTGCAAGTACTAACCATAGCTGACCCAGCTTAGCTTCTAAGCTTCTTACAAGCTTGAGATAGTTTGGACTATTCAGGATGCCAAAACCCATGTAAATGTACCAAAACACATACAAATATATAAAAACAATTTAAAACAAAACAATACATCAGGGGTCCCCAAACTTTTTAAACAGGGGGCCAGTTCACTGTCCCTCAGACTGTTGGAGGGCCGGACTAAAAAAAACTATGAACAAATTCCTATGCACCAATGATTGTAAAATGTTTGATTTCACCTTTCAGCCTTTCTGTCATGGTCTATTTTTAGAACAGTGACCAAAGTATGTCAAGTACAGGGTGGGCTCCAAATATTGTTGGGGAGGCTGTGGAATACCTTCCCCTGTAAAAAAAAAAAAGCAGAACTTTCCCAATGAAACATTCCATCTAACCCA
>NW_025949530.1:0-11659 GCF_021028975.2 Sphaerodactylus townsendi
TGGAAGGGGCTGATGGGAATTGTAGTCCATAACATCTGGAGTGCCAAAGGTTCGCCACCACGGCACTAAGGGTTCCAGGGATCTGCAACCTGCAGCTCTCCAGATGTTCATGGACCAGCTGTGACTAGTCCAAGGTCACCCAGCTGATGTGTGTTGGAGTGCACAGGCTAATGTAGTTCCCCAGATAAGCCTCCACAGCTCAAGCGGCATAGCAGGGAATCAAACCCAGCTTTCCAGATTAGAGTGCACCTGCTTTTAACCACTATGCCACTGCTGCTCCACGGACGTGGTCTGTCGCTGCCTGCCTCAGCTGGGAGACCCCAGACGTCCCACCCAAGTACTAATCAGGGCCGGCCTTGCCTCGTTTCCAAGTTCTGGTGAGACTGGGCTTGCGTGGGCCGTTCAAGTCGCAGCCAAGATGGATTTCAAAATATTATTTTACATGCAATAAAACCGTGTAATCACATTGGTTTTCAAAACGAAACACTGCAAATAAAAAGGACAAACCACAAAGGCCGGATTACAAAATTTGGAAACAATATAATAAAACAAGAAGACGGATCCACAAACCGATGAAATAAACTTTAATCTTGTTCCCTCCTGAACAATTCCTTTCCTTCTCACACAGTCAGTGCTGTCCCAGACATGTTTACTCAGGACTAAGCAACACTGTGTGCAATGGGGTTTCTCCCCAGTAAATGTGCAAAGGCTCCTCAGTTTGCAAGACCAGAGCATTGCTATTAATGTGTAGGTTATTTTTGGAGGACATTAATTCATAGGCTCCATAAATCGGAAGTGATTTCACAACACCATGAGACATAAATGCGTAGAAGAAGAAGAAGGAGGAGGAGGAGGAGGAGGAGGAGGAGGCGGAGGAGCTTGGATTCATATCCCCGCTTTCTCTCCGGTAAGGAGACTCAAAGGGGCTTACAATCTCCTTTCCCTTAACCCCCCCCCCCACTCCACAACAAACACCCTGTGAGGTGGGTGGAGCTGAGAGAGCTCTGAAGAACTATGACTAGCCCAAAGTCACCCAACTGGCGTGTTGGAGTGCACAAGCTAATCTGGTTCCCCAGATAAGCCTCCACAGCTCAAGGGGCAGAGCGGGGAATCAAACCCAGTTCTCCAGATTAGAATGCACCTGCTCTTAACCACTACGCCACTGCTGCTCTGCTGATAAAAGGACTGAAATGTCAGAGAGGGTGACTCACCCAAGGTCACGCACCAAATCTCTCAGCTCAGGTATCTTCTATGCTATAAATCGCATTGTCTTTTGCCATGGGTGTCCATAGAGCAAGAAATACAGATTAACCCTACTTGCTGGGGGGAGGGCAAGATCTGGAGGGGGTGGGGGGGACAGGTTTTCAGTTGGAAATGTGGCTCTGCCAAATGAAAGCCGGGCTGAGTTTTTACGACTGGATGGCTAGAAAATGCCTCGGGGATCTTCAAAGGTCCTCTGTTGCTTGGGGAGAAGAAATGCCGCTTTCAAGATTAGCTCTGTCTGGCTGCCTGCTCATCCTTGCTCAACGAGGACGTTTGTAAAGCAGCGGACAGCATGAAATCAGGCCCACCCTCCGGTGTGCTTTCCTCCTGACAAGCCTTTAGAGGTTATCGGTGATCAGAGCACAGGTGCAGACCCAAGGTCCCCAGCTGAGCCCACTGTCCCCTGGCACATGGCATCAAGACATCAGCTGGAAGTCCAGGGCTTCTGAGGACACCTCACAGCTAACCTGAAAGAGCCAGATTCCAGTAGCAGAAGGTCTCCAGGGTGTAGGTTCTCTTGGCCAGCAAGCCAAAATGTGCTTTGTCAGATACTGACTTCTAAGTTTTCACTCTAGAAAGCTTTCCCCCCTGAAATCTTGTTGCCCTTTAAGGTGCTATTGGACTCCAATCATGCTTGCGAGCCAGTCTGGTGTAGTGGTTAAGAGCAGGTGGATTCTAATCTGGAGGAACCGGGGAGCAGCAGTGGCATAGGAGGTTAAGAGCTTGTGTGTCTAATCTGGAGGAACCGGGTTTGATTCCCAGCTCTGGCGCCTGAGCTGTGGAGGCTTATCTGGGGAATTCAGATTAGCCTGTACACTCCCACACACGCCAGCTGGGCGACCTCAGGCTAGTCACAGCTTCTCGGAGCTCTCTCAGCCCCGCCCACCTTACAGGGTGTTTGTTGTGAGGGGGGAAGGGCAAGGAGATTGTCAGCCCCTTTGAGTCTCCTGCAGGAGAGAAAAGGGGGATATAAATCCAAACTCCTCCTCCTCCTCCTTTGATTCCCCCACTCCTCCACCTGAGTGGCTGAGGCTTATCTGGTGAACCAGATGTGTTTCCACACTCCTACATTCCTGCTGAGTGACCTTGTGCTAGTCACAGTTCTCTCAGAACTCTCTCAGCCCCACCTGCCTCACAAGGTGTCTGTTGTGGTGAGAGGAGGGGAAAGGAGCTTGTAAACCACCTTGAGTCTCCTTACAGGAGGGGGTGGGGAACAAATCCAAACTCTTCTTCTACTCTTCTTCTCTTCTACTGCATACCAACATGGCTGCCCACATGAAGATAAGCTGTCGGCCTTTGCTCTACCACCAGCTGCTGTCTCTCAGTTGATGGTTTCAATGCCACCATCAGGAACTACTGGACTCCAATCTTGTTCTTCTACAGCAGACCAACACGGCTGCCACCTGAACCTAATCTGGAGGCCTTGGTTCTACCACCAGCTGCTGTCTCCCAGTTGATGGTTTCAATGCGACCATCAGGAACTACTGGACTCCAATCTTGTTCTTCTACAGCAGACCAACACGGCTGCCACCTGAACCTAACCTGGAGGCCTTGGTTCTACCACCAGCTGCTGTCTCCCAGTTGATGGTTTCAATGCCACCATCAGGAACTACTGGACTCCAATCTTGTTCTTCTACAGCAGACCAACACGGCTGCCACCTGAACCTAACCTGGAGGCCTTTGTTCTACCACCAGCTGCTGTCTCCCAGTTGATGGTTTCAATGCCACCATCAGGAACTACTGGACTCCAATCTTGTTCTTCTACAGCAGACCAACACAGCTGCCACCTGAACCTAACCTGGAGGCCTTTGTTCTACCACCAGCTGCTGTCTCCCAGTTGATGGTTTCAATGCCACCATCAGGAACTACTGGACTCCAATCTTGTTCTTCTACAGCAGACCAACACGGCTGCCACCTGAACCTAACCTGGAGGCCTTGGTTCTACCACCAGCTGCTGTCTCCCAGTTGATGGTTTCAATGCCACCATCAGGAACTACTGGACTCCAATCTTGTTCTTCTACAGCAGACCAACACGGCTGCCACCTGAACCTAACCTGGAGGCCTTGGTTCTACCACCAGCTGCTGTCTCCCAGTTGATGGTTTCAATGCCACCATCAGGAACTACTGGACTCCAATCTTGTTCTTCTACAGCAGACCAACACGGCTGCCACCTGAACCTAACCTGGAGGCCTTTGTTCTACCACCAGCTGCTTTCTCCCAGTTGATGGTTTCAATGCGACCATCAGGAACTACTGGACTCCAATCTTGTTCTTCTACAGCAGACCAACACGGCTGCCACCTGAACCTAACCTGGAGGCCTTTGTTCTACCACCAGCTGCTGTCTCCCAGTTGATGGTTTCAATGCCACCATCAGGAACTACTGGACTCCAATCTTGTTCTTCTACAGCAGACCAACACAGCTGCCACCTGAACCTAACCTGGAGGCCTTTGTTCTACCACCAGCTGCTGTCTCCCTGTTGATGGTTTCAATGCGACCATCAGGAACTACTGGACTCCAATCTTGTTCTTCTACAGCAGACCAACACAGCTGCCACCTGAACCTAACCTGGAGGCCTTTGCTCTCCTACCAGCTGCTGTCACCCAGCTGATAGTTTCAATGCCACCCTCAGGAGCTACTGGACTCAAATTTTGCACTTCTATGCAGACCAATATGGTTGTCTACTGGAAGCTAACCTGGAGGCCTTTGCTCTACGACCAGCTGCTATCTCCTTGTGTCGTGTTTATTTACTAGAGGTGTGCCCCTCACAATATTTGGCAGCAGTTTGAATATCAAACAAGCCATTTTGCCTGGCAGCGCAATCGTGAAGTCTGGAGTCCTTCCAGAATTGCAGCTGATCTCCAAACTACAGAGATCGGTTCTCCCTAGAGAAAATGACTCCTTTGAAGGGTGGACTCTGGGGCATATTTTATTTATTTATCTATATCTTCGATTTCTATACCGGCCGATCCCCGAAGGGCTCCGGGCGGTGAACAGCACAATTCAAAGAACATTAAGCAGGAGCAAATCATGCACAATACAATACATAAGCTCCATCCTATTGATCATCAATAAAACTTCTTAAAAACTCATATAAAACAGCGGATAACAATTAAGAAATAAATAAACAAGAGGCATCCAGAAACCCCAATTAAAACCTACCCCAAGAAGGGGGACGGCGGGCCCGTCAATATGAGGGGGACCCTGATGTAACAGTGCCAGGGCAAAGAGCAGTGAGGGGGCACCATATCAGCAGCTGGACACTGCGAAAGCCTGGTGGAACAACATGGTCTTATGTGCCCTGCGGAACTCACCGAGGTCCCGCAGGGCCCGGACAGTTGGAGGAAGGGTGTTCCACCAGGCAGGGGCCAGTGCCGTAAAAGTCCTGGCCCATGTGGAGGCCAGCCGCATCATTGCGGGGCCGGGGACCACCAGCAGATTGGCCTCTGCTGAGCACAGCGACCGAGTAGGGGCATATGGGGTAATGCGGTCCCGAAGGTACGAGGGTCCCAGGCCGCGCAAGGCCTTAAAGGTCAAAATCCACACCTTGAAGATGATTCGGAATTCCACTGGGAGCCAATGCAGCTGACGCAACACAGGCTGAATGTGCTCTCTAAAGGCGCCTAAGATCCCACTGATGTCACTCCCCTCCTCAAACCCTCCCCTCCCCAGGCAGTATCCCTAAACCTTCAGGAATGTTCCAACCCAGAGTTGACAGCCCTAGAGCTCCTCACTGAGAACAGAGTTGTATTCAGTCAGAGTATTCAGAGTATTCAGTCAGCTTCTTTGGGAATTTCTCTGATGTGGGTTTTCTGGGCTGCATGGCCATGGTCTGGTAGTTTTTGCTCTTAATGTTTTGCCTGCATCTGTGGCTGGTGTTATGCCCCCCCCAGAGAAGCTATTATTATTTTCTTATTAAGACTCAGTTATCCCTATAGTTATAGTGGGTTCTGTTCAGAGGTGGGATCCAGCAGGTTCTCACAGGTTCCCGAGAGTAGGTGACTAATTATGTGTGTGTGCCGAGAGGGGGTTACTAATTGGTGATTTTGCCACCTGATTTTTGCCTTCGTTACGCCCCTCCTCTCAGCAGTAGCGCGCAGAACTGGAAGCAGTCTAGCAGGAGGTGCACCGGCATGTGTGGCAGCCTGTGCCTGCGTGCATTCGTTTCCCGCCCAAGGACCAGCACAGCGGCTGCGTCCTTGCCACAGCCCCGCCCATGAATGCCCCGCCCCCAGAATGCCCAGCCACGCCCCCATCGTGCCCTGCCCAGCCCCATTGGCGCTACGCCACTGTTTGAATCCCACCACCATGGGAACCTGTTACTAAATTTTTGGATCCCACCACTGGTTCCATTCTTTGTATAGTGTGCTAAGGGAGGAAATTGTAGTTAGACCCTGTCCCTTTAAGAAAATTCCCTAGAGGCAGTCTTCCTTTATTACCCAGCAATGCCCCTGTTTAGCTCAGTCAGTCTAAGGTGCCGAGGGAGTTGGAAGGCTGCAATATCTGTGACGTCTGTGCTGCTTATGTGTCACCCACTCCGTTCCAGCCAAGAGCAGGGCACCTTCAGATAGTTTTACTTGGGTAACAGAACAGCAAACGCAAGGACTTTGCAATGTGGACATAAAGCTGAGGTGACCGTGGACTAATCACTCTGTCTTGGCTCAAAGTAGCCTGCAGAGTTGTTTTCAACGACTTCTCAGTCCTTACACACAACCACTGAACTGTTCTTCGCGCTCATTGCCTTCCGAGGCAAGCAGCGGCGATTTGCTCGCGTGTTCCAAGCAGTATATCAGCCGGCTTTGTGCTGGCGCAGTCTCAGACATTCCTCGTGCTGGGGCATGCTCAGAATTTATTGGAGCGACTACAGTTTCTTAAGCAGGACGCAAACACAAATCCCATTTAGAGCACTCAATGAACACAAGTATTCTTGGCTTGGGCGGGGGAGGGGGGATAGGACAAGGCTGGGATGCCCAAAAAGGGAGCAAGGCTGGAATATTAAACAGGCAACCCACACAGCTTCCTCCTCCCACCCCTACCCCGGCATGAATGAGACAACTAAACAATGCAAAATATTTGTTAGTTAATGTCTTTTTGGTCTCTTGGGTAAATGGATGGGTTGGGAGGGTTCTACATCTACGTCTACTATCTACATCTCCTACAACTATCCTGCTAACTATCTACATCTCCTACATGAGCCCACTCTGAGACGCGCTGTCACCTTAGCCAGATGCAATGTTCTTCCTTCTACCCGACGATACAACAGAGAGCACCATCTTCCATCCTCTGATAGATCTTGCACCTGCAATCCTGGTCTTGAAGAAACCGTACGTCATGTTCTATTGTATTGCCCTTTATATGCTGTAGAGCGGGAAAGACTACTTAACCCTCTCTTAGCTGATCTAGGCAACACTACAGATGCTGTCAAAACTTTGTTCTTGTTAGACAGCAACTCAACTGTTACCATCGAACAAACTGCCAGATTCTTGTGTGTTGTCATCACTGAACGTTCCCAAATGCTTAGCAGACTCAATCCCAATTCAGTGGCTTAATATTCCAGCTCTCCTGATGCTTGTTTTTTTTTTAAATTTTTTTACCAGCCAATTTTAATTTCCACTGTATAATTTATATATATGCCATTAAAGGTTTCTAAATCTAAAAGATTCCCCACTCCTCCACCTGAGTGGCAGAGGCTTATCCGGTGAACCAGATGTATTTCCGCACTCCTACATTCCTGCTGGGTGACCTTGGGCTAGTCACAGTTCTTGGGAACTCTCTCATCCCCACCTACCTCATAAAGTGTCTGTTGTGGGGAGAGGAGGGGAAAAGGAGCTTGTAGGTCGCCTTGAGTCTCCTTACAGGAGAGAAAGGTGGGGTATAAATCCAACCTCTTCTTCTTCTTCTTCTTGATACTTGAATGGGAGGCAACTAAGGAAGACTCTGCAGAGGAAGGCGATGGCAAACCACCTATGCTTCCAACTTGCCTTGAAAGCCACTTGCTGGGTTCACCATGAGTGGATTGTAACTTGGAAGCTCTTACTTGAGTACATACACGGAGTGCACAGAGAAGGCAACGTCTCCTACAGGGAGCCGTTGCGAGAGTGTTCACTGGCAAAATGTTTGCAGTCAAAGCTAGGACCCCTTCCGCACATGCAGAACAATGCACTTTCAATCCATTTGCCATGCACTTTGCAACTGGCTTTTACGGGGCGGAATAGAAAAATCCACTCGCAAACAATTGTGAAAGTGGTTTGAAAGCGCACTATTCTGCATGTGCGGAAGGGGCCTAGAAATGTTCAGCTATTTTAAAAATGTTTGGTTCACTATCAAACTCTGATGTCAACACTGGAGTTTTTAGTTAAAAACATAAGAACGTCAGAACAAGCCAGCTGGATCAGACCAGAGTCCATCTAGTCCAGCACTCTGCTACTCGCAGTGGCCCACCAGGTGCCTTTGGGAGCTCACATGCAGGATGTGAAAGCAATGGCCTTCTGCTGCTGCTGCTGCTGCTGCTGCTCCCGAGCACCTGGTCTGCTAAGGCATTTGCAATCTCAGATCAAGGAGGATCAAGATTGGTAGCCATAGATCAACTTCTCCTCCATAAATCTGCCCAAGCCCCCTTTAAAGCTATCCAGGTTAGTGGCCATCACCACCTCCTGTGGCAGCATATTCCAAACACCAATCACACGTTGCGTAAAGAAGTGTTTCCTTTTAGTAGTCCTAATTCTTCCCCCCAGCATTTTCAATGAATGCCCCCTGGTTCTAGTGTTGTGAGAAAGAGAGAAAAAATTCTTTCTTTTCAACATTTTCTACCCCATGCATAATTTTATAGACTTCAATCATATCTTCCCTCAGACGTCTCCTCTCCAAACTAAAGAGTCCCAAACACTGCAGCCTCTCCTCATAAGGAAGGTGCTCCAATCCCTCAATCATCCTCGTTGCCCTTCTCTGAACTTTTTCTATCTCTTCGATATCCTTTTTGAGATGTGGCGACCAGAACTGAACACAGTACTCCAAGTGTGGTCGCGCCACAGCTTTATATAAGGGCATGACAATCTTTGCAGTTACCACTGTTCATGTTGGTCATAAAACACAGAGAGGGGAAGAAATTCTGTTTTTAGTGCCCTAAGGTACTGGCCGTAAGAAGAGGCGAGAGAATGTGATTGATAGGTCATAAAAATCCTCCACTGATAATTTATCTCAAGTTGTTGACATATAGAGCAGGACAGGCCCCAGACCTATTTCTTTCTCACTTATTTGCAGTTACACGAAGAGAATAAACTGTGCGGCTTATAACGATACTCCAAGACATCGATAGGAAGTACACATGAGGTTGCCTTGGGGGTCTGGGCTTTTCTGAACATCCCGTATTGCCAATTGATTTTGCTGACCTTTCAGCTGATACAAAAACTGCATTGATTCCTACGCGGGTGGTGGCAGCGAGGAAAGCATTCTGGCTAGATGCCACGGGGAGGGGAACGGGCAGGCAGCCAACGGGATAATAACATCATGTGCCCGGAATGCCAGCTCAGCTGACAGAGCTGTCCTTTGACAGTTAACCTTGATGTTAGCTCGGATGCAGCTGCAGTGAGTGGTGAACCCTGGCAGAAAGAGGGGATGTTCAGTCGTAGCGTTCGAGGAGGCTACGGCATGAGCGATTACTCCATCGACTGTCATAACCCAAGCGACGAAGTGCAGAATGCTTGGAATTGCAGTGCGAGGAGTCAGCAGTGCTCAGATCAATTCCGGCTTTCGCAATTGCTGAAATATGCAGGCTTAATGGCAGGGCCGGAAGGGATATTAAGTAGAGAAATAAGGGAGCTCTTCCTTCAAAAAAAGGCCACATATTCCCTCAGGCTGCAGGCAAACCATAGTTCTGAAGAGCGTTGAAGCCATCATAAGAAGAGGAGAAGAGTTTGGATTTATACCCCACCTTTCTCTCCTGTAAAGGAGACTCCAGGTGGTTTACAAGCTCTTATCCCTTCCTCTCCCCACAACAGACCCCTTGTGAGGTAGGTGGGGCTAAAAGAGTTCCGAAGAACTGTGACTAACCCAGGGCCAGAGCAAGGGGGAACTGCGCCCAGGGCACACATGCGCCCCGCACTCCTGCCACCCCCTCCACGCCCCCACATCGGTGCGTCCCCGGGGCATTTCACACACCCTGCCCCCTTGGCGCTACACCACTGGACTAGCCCAAGGTCACCCAGCAGGAAAGTAGAAGTGTGGAAACACATCTGGTTCCCCAGATAAGCCTCTACCACTCAAGTGGAGGAGTGGGGAATCAAATCCGGTTCTCCAGATTAGAATCTACCTGCTCTTAACCAGTACACCACACTTTATGGGTTGGATCCTGACTACATTCTCCAGTGGCAGAATTGAATTTTATGCTTCCCTTTTCCCACTGCAGCCCACTGATCTCTACAAAACACTGCTCCAGAGGAACAGGAGACCCTAAACGAGGACTGGAGAGAAAAAGCACCCCTCACATCACTCATGAAAGCGGCACCAGGGTTATAGGCCCCCTCTGGTCCTTCCTAGATACACCATTGCTTTTACTGCATTTTATTCTCACAAACACCCTGTAAAATCATTCCCTGCCTCCCCACTCCTCCACATGAGAAGCAGACTCTTATCTGATGAACTGGATTTACTTCCCCACTCCTGCACAAGAAACTTGCTGGGTGACTTTGGGCTAGTCACAGTTCTCTCAGAACTCTCTCGGCCCCACCCACCTCGCAAGGTGTCTGTTGTGGAGAGAGGAAGGGAAAGGAGTTGTGATGATATTTTCTGTGAGCGGTCCTTTTGTTTTCTCCCCTGTAAGAAGACTCAAGGTGTCTTCTTACAGGGGAGAAAACAAAAGGACCGCTCACAGAAAATATCATCACAACCAGAGGGGTCAAACAAGGCTGTACATTGGCCCCCACTTTGTTCAATATATTCCTTAGTGATCTAGTGCCAACCCTCCAGAAGGCCAATGGGCATGTTCCCAAACTAAGCGCTAAACACGTGCCCGCGTTACTTTATGCTGACGACACCGTTCTTCTTTCCCACACTAAAGTTGGTCTCACTCGTCTCTTAAATTGCTGTGCTGAATATTGTAAGAGGAACGAACTGGTAATTAACTATGAGAAAACCAAAATAATGGTCTTCGCTAGAAGACCCCCTAGTCATACATGGACCATCAATAACAGACCCATAGAACAAGTTAACCAGTTCAAATATTTGGGCATAACTCTTACCAGCATCCTTAATTGGGCAATACATAGGAAATTAGCACTCGCTGCAGCTAACAACAGTGCCCTAGCAATTCAGTGTTTCTTTTTCACTGTGGGCCACCAGTATATACCATCCGCATTGAAGGTGTTCAATGCTAAATGCGGCTCTCAGCTCCTCTATGGAGCACCAATTTGGATCGGAGCTGTAAACAAAAATATAAACACAGCCCAGTCCCGTTTCTTCCATAAAATTATGGGCTTACCAAATTGTGCTTCATATGCAGCCCTATGTTTAGAACTCGGGCAAATATCATATGCCACAATGGCCTGGCTGAGAACTGTCAGATACTGGCTACGTATCCACTATTTGCAGGATCACTCCAGTTTGCTACACCTCATGCTTTCCGACTATGCAAATTCTAGGTGGCTGAAACTAGTTGAGGGAAAAATCAACGCTCTTGGCTTTTCATTAGAGTCGTTAGTCCCTCTTTCCCTATCAGAAGCATATAGCTGCTTGAAAACTAAGCTATTAGAACAAGAGTATCGGGATATGATAACGGCTGCGAGGAAAACGTGTTCCCCCCTGACCCTGCTTATTCCAATTGAACAAGGACACATGGCCAATTATTTACATTGGATCACCAACCCTAAATTAAGAAGAGCCTTAACACTGGCCAGATTCAATCTAATGCCTTCTATGCTGCTCTATGGCAGATATCAACAAATTGATAAACAGAGGAGGCTATGTCCATGCAATATGGGTCAGGTGGAGACACTCGATCATACCCTCTTTCATTGTGTAAGGTTTGCAAAAATCAGAATGTCACAATCTGCACTTATCCCATTTCTGTATAACAATCTAACTGATGCTCTTAAGATACCTATGCTTTTGAACAACATGGATCCCACAGTGTGTGAGAATGTAGCAAAATTTCTGCTAACAATAATAGACGTAAGTCTAGATGAATACCAACCAATGTCTATGTATTATGACCACATATAGCCAGCAGTAATTTTGCTAGCTTCTGTCAGTATCCGATGACGTTTAAGTGAGTTAACTTAGCTGAAGGAATGTCCTATAGTTACAGAAGGACCATGTATATATTTTAGTATTTAGTATTTTAGTACCAGTGTCTATAGTTGTGAGCAATAATGGGCAACTTTTGTATGCCGAGTTTGTATGTTT
>NW_025949531.1:0-11655 GCF_021028975.2 Sphaerodactylus townsendi
ACTTTTACTCCCAAAGCCGTTTATTTCTGCGTCTATGGAATTCCTTATTTGTGGCAGGAATCCTAATTCATCTATATTCTTGTGCAGTGGACCTCTTGTCTTGCGATGGAGAGGTTGAATTTTACTGCGGAAGGTGCGGTAGCCCCCAAAGAGGGCTCCGACCTTTCCCTTCTGGATCTGGAGGAACCAGCAGGAGAACGGGCCTCGCTGGTGGCTCTTTCCCGTCCTCGTATCAGCACGAGTCTTCCTTTACTCCGTTGGAACGAGGGACGTGACGACGACGATGGGGACTTCCATGAGTCGTTTGGGGCGCTGTCCATGGATCGAGCGCCTGTGGATCGGATCTCTACCCGTTTTCGTGTGGATTACAAACCTCAGATGCAACCTGTCATGGAGGAGACGGGCTTGACCACCTTTCATGCGGCAACCCAGGAATCCATTGAACGATTCCTGGACTCGTATTTTGGTGATGCTCCCAAAGAACCACCGTGGCACAGCACTGGGGCCCGTCCAAAGGACACCGGGACTAAACCTGGAATTGGGAGGGGTATCCGTACCGCTTCCCAATCGGACCCCCCTAATCCCGGGCCAGCGACCGCACCTGAGGTGCCTCGGGGAGCCACCGGTGGCTACGGCGGCTACGGTGCCTCCGATGCCTCGCTTCCAGACGACGAAGAGTCCGAAGAAAGCCTGCCTTCCCAGCCGGACCGGTTTCCTCTCCCATCGAGAGAGGACTGGGATGAGGAAGTGGGACGACTGCGAGATGCCCAAGCGGCATGGAACCGTGAACGCCAGCTATGGGAGGAGGAACGGGCACAGTTGCAGCAAGAGCGCGAAAACCTGCAGAGGGACCGAGAACAGCAACGCAAAGAAGTCCAGCTCGAGTTGGACCGTGCCAAAGACGCGCTCCAACGACAATATGCCCAGAATCGGTCAGTCCATGATAAAGTCCTGGAACAGTCCAGACTGGATTTACAACGGCAACGCGAAAGCGTTCAGGCTCTGCGCACGCAAAGTGAACTCACTGAAGCCCTTAAACGGGACGAACTGGTTAAGTTAGAACGGGAAAAAGCTGCTTTGCATGCGCACCAAGATGCATTGACTCGCAAGGAGAGGGAGCTGGCTGCGTTGGAGAGGGAACTAAGGAGGCAGCAGACCAGGGGGTCCCAAGTTGGAGTCTATGCTGTTACTGATCATGCCGGTGCCAGGGGGGCCACGTACCTGGGTCCTGCCACCCAAACGCCAGCGGCACCGCCAGCGCCCCCGATTCCGGCCCCCCCCGTACAACAGCTGCCTGCCCAACCTGCTCAACCAGCGCAACCACCTCCCCAGCAGGCGCCAAGGGCCGTCGAACGGGGCTACTATCGCCCCCCGATACCAGCCCGTTTTGATGGGACCGCTTCCAAACTTCCCTACTTCATCTTGCAACTCAATGCCCACTTGGAAGACTATGATGATCTATACCGGTCTGAACGCGAAAAAATACGGGACATCGGCTCAGTCCTGGATGGGGCAGCAGCCGACTGGTTCGTGACTGTTTTGGATTTGCAGGATGAGGACTCTCGTACAGTGCCCGCATTCCTCCAAGCTTTAAGAGCGCGTTCAAGATCCAGGCGCCGAGAATGAAGCTATTCGCACCATCAAAACCATCCAGCAAGGCAACCGCCCGTTTGCAGAATTTGTCCGTGAATTTCGTGCGGCGGCTGCTCGACTTCCTCCTGAGTGGCCTGAACGCATGAAATGCGAATACTTCTCGGATGCTGTGGACAGCAAACTACGTGAAACGGTGTTTTTAATTCGGGTTCCCCGTACCATTGCAGATTGGATCCAGTTGGGGTCTCAAGTGGCGTCTCGTTTGGAATACGCTCGTCAAGGAGGCCGCCCACGCCCTAAAACCACTACTGTGTCCACCAAATCAAGCCCAGCCGCTCCTACCGAAACCACCTCTGAACGCCGTCGCCGACTTGGGTTGTGTCTTTACTGCGGAGGGCCAGGTCATCTAGCCGCCAACTGTCCCAAGAAGCAAAAACCAACCGCTCCAACTCCGCGCACTCCGTCGGCCAAACCACCACGCAGGTCAGGGCCGCCTCCCACTGGCTCGTCTAAAGCGGTGACCGAAGGCGACCCAGAGGAGGGGGAAGCAGCTGTTTGCCTTTCTTCAGCCCCCATGGACATGGGCCCGACTCCTGACGCGGTGAGTGAAGGCAGCGCTCCCATTACTGTTCAAGCATTTCTGGCCAACCCCGCTAAACACACTCGCATTATAGCCTCAGCCCTTGTGGATTCCGGCTGCTCCCACTGCTTAATGCGGCCCCAGGTGGCAGAGGAGCTAGGTCTAGATCGAATTCCCCTGGCTAAGCCCATACCATTCACCCAGATGGACGGCAGCCCCCTCGGAAACGAAGGACCGGCCCAGTACAAAACACAGCCGGTTCTCCTCCGTTGCGCCGACCATTGGGAGAAAATTAGTTTCATTTTGGCGCCAGTGGCCAAACACTCCATAGTTTTGGGCATGCCTTGGTTATTGTTACATGAACCAAAATTCATTTGGAAAGAAAGGATCCTAGAATTCACTGACCCTCCCTGTGGTGAACACATGAATTGGGAAGAAAACCCAACGTCTCCTGACACACACCCCTCTCTGGCTTCCTCAGTGATTGCTCCCGATTCTATTGACATCCCACCTGCATATCAGGATCTAGCCAGAGTTTTTCAGGAGCAGGAATGCGATCAGTTGCCACCTCACAGAGACACTGACTGTAAAATTGTCATACAACCAGGGGCACAACTACCCAAGGGTAGAATCTACCGCATGAGTCCCAATGAGGAGAAGGAACTTCGTGCCTTCTTAGATAAGAACCTTGCTCGCGGGTTCATACGGCGGGCTACCAAACACACACACGCTGCTCCCGTTTTGTTTGTCAAAAAGAAAGATGGGTCTTTACGGCTTTGCACAGATTATCGAGGTCTCAATGCGGTCTCCCTGTCCAATAAATATCCTTTGCCTTTGATCAAGGACCTTTTAGATGCACTCGGCAAAGGACGCATTTTTACTAAATTGGACTTGAGAGAAGCTTATTACAGAGTCAGAATTGCTGAAGGATATGAACACCTGACTGCGTTTAACACAAAGTTTGGACAATTTGAATATTTAATAATGCCATTCGGGTTAAGTGGGGCCCCCGGAGCTTTCATGGCCCTTATCAACGAAGTTCTCCATGATTTACTGTACAAGGGAGTGGTTGTATACTTAGATGACGTTTTAATTTACTCGCAAACTATAGAAGAGCATGAAATATTGGTTCGAGAGGTATTAAAACGCTTGCTTGACAACTCTCTCTTTGCCAAACTCTCCAAATGCTGTTTTCATCAGACCTCCATTGACTATTTGGGTTACCGGATCTCGCCCGAGGGCTTAACAATGGATCCTGCTAAAATTGAAGCAGTCCTCCAATGGCCTGCCCCCACCAACCGCAAAGAACTCCAGTCGTTTCTTGGTTTTGCTAATTTCTATCGTGATTTTATACCCCAATTTGCTGAACTGACTCTCCCTCTCACAGACCTCTTACGCACTAAAGGTAAAGATCCACTGTCCGCCAAGCCCGGGGCCCCCCTTTTCTGGTCTGAGAAATGTCAAACAGCCTTTCAACTATTAAAATCTGCATTTACCACCGAACCTATCCTAAAGCACCCTGACCCGGAGCTCCCGTTTGTGGTTCACGTGGACGCCTCGGACAAAGCACTTGGGGCAGCCCTGTTGCAGAAAAATAAAGATGGTAGACTGGTTCCGTGTGCTTATTTGTCTAAAAAATTCTCTGGTGCCGAACTCAACTGGACTGTGGGAGACAAGGAGACTGCGGCCATCAAAGCAGCACTCTCCACTTGGCGCCACTGGCTGGAGGGGGCTAAGCACCCCTTTCAAGTTTGGTCGGATCATAAAAACCTGGCAGCTCTTTCCACCCCCCTCAAGATGTCCGCAAAACAACTTCGTTGGGCCGATTTCTTTTCTCGTTTCTCTTTTACAGTTCATTTTTTCCCTGGGAAAACCAACAAACTGGCTGACGCGCTCTCGCGCCTACCCGGGGAGGGGGGGTGGGGCTGCCTTACGAGACATTCCACGCACTGTTCTTACCCCCTCCCAGTTGGGGTTGGCTGTCACCCGATCTCAAACATCCACTTCTCCTCCACCCCCCGTTCCCAGTCTCGTCTCTCCTTTCCTGCGGGAATTGGAGGAGGCGGGGCTGCATGAGCCTCCAGCGGCCGAAGGAGACTCCCAATTGCGTTTGGAGAATGGAGTTTGGCGGAGGGGGGAATGTTGGTACGTGCCTCCCCCCCTCCGCAAGCAAGTTCTTGAAGCTTGCCACGATGCCCGTTCGGCTGGACATTTTGGCTTTTTGAAAACTCTGCACTTAGCCCGCCGGCAGTTCTGGTGGCGCGCAATGCGCAAAGACATTGAGGCATACATTAAAGGCTGCTCGGTTTGTGCAGAAGCCAAAACCATCCCGGGAAAGCCCCATGGACTATTGAAACCTCTCCCGGTAGCTTCCCGCCCTTGGGAAGTCATCTCCATGGATTTCATTACAGATTTGCCCGAAAGTCATGGCAATACGGTTTTGTGGGTGGTGGTAGACTTATTCTCTAAGCAAGCCCATTTTATTCCATGTGCTTCCATCCCCTCCGCTCCTAAGTTGGCACGGCTGTTTATTCAACATGTTTACCGTCTCCATTCCGCCCCCGTTAAGGTGGTCTCCGACCGCGGCCCCCAATTCATCTCAAAGTTCTGGAAAGCGTTTTTGGGGTTGTTGGGGGCCGCCCCGGCCGTCGCCGCCCCCTACCACGTTCAAAGTGACGGCGAGACGGAGAGAACGAACAGAACCCTAGAGCAGTATTTACGTTGTTACACCAACTACCACCAAGACAATTGGTGCGAGCTTATTCCGTTTGCGGAGTACGCCTACAACAATGCGGTTCATAGTAGTACAAAGAAAACCCCCTTTGAAATTGTGTCTGGTCGCTCCTTCCCGCCGTTGCCACAACTACCCGCAGCTGCGTTGGACCCCCCAGAATTTCAACAATGGATTTCATCCCTAGCCGAGGGATGGAAGTCGGTCCAGACTGCCTTACAACAAGCAAAGGACTCCCAAAAACTGCAAGCGGATAAACACCGCTCGGATTTCCCTCTGCGTGTGGGCTCCTGGGTGTATTTATCTACAAAAAATCTCAGAGACGTGCATAAATATTCCAAACTTGGCAAGAGATTTGTGGGACCTTTTCAGATTACTAAAGTGATTAATGATGTCACTGCCCGCTTAGATTTGCCTAACTCTCTTAGTAATATCCATCCTGTCTTCCATTCCAGCTTGCTCAAGGAGGCTCCCGCTTCCGATGCCTGGCACGACCCGCCGGAGAGGCCCCCACCGACTATTATTGACGGCCACAAGCACTACGAAATTGACGCTATCCTGGACTCTCGCTTTAATCGCAAACGCTTGCAATATTTAGTTTCTTGGGTGGGATATTCCTCTGGGTATAATCAATGGGTTTATTCCGAAAACATTGAAGCCCCCACCCTTATTGCTGCTTTCCACCGCGCCTTTCCGCACAAACCTGGGGGGAAGGGGTCTTCTTTAGGGGAGGCAGAGTGTAAAGGATTCAATGGTGTTGATGGTGAAGTAACCTTGAGTGCATTCCACAGCCCGGGCGATGGGCCAGATGCATCGGCGGAGACTTTATCTTTGCGCGGGAGATGAAGCCTCTGTTCCCATGGGAAGCAGGAAGGGGGGATGGGGTGACTGGTATTATAACCTGTGCTTCTGGCGGGAAGTGTCATTCCTGCCACTGCGTGTACTTGAGCTTTCTAAGATGTCTTAATAAATGGACTTTTACTCCCAAAGCCTTTTATTTCTGCGTCTATGGAATTCCTTACAGCAACCCAGGAGTCCATTGAACGATTCCTGGACTCGTATTTTGGTGATGCTCCCAAAGAACCACCGTGGCACAGCACTGGGGCCCGTCCGAAGGACACTGGGACTAAACCTGGGATTGGGAGGGGTGTCCGTACCGCCTTCCGATCGGACCCCCCTGATCCCGGGTCAGCGGCTGCACCCCAGAGAGCCACCGGTGGCTACGGTGTCTCCGATGTCTCGCTTCCAGACGACGAAGAGTCCGAAGAAAGCCTGCACTCCCAGCCGGATCTGTTCCCTCTCCCATCGAAAGAGAACTGGGATGAGGAAGTGGGCCGACTGCGAGATGCCCAAGAAGCATGGACCCGTGAACGCCAGCTATGGGAGGAGGAACGGGCACAGTTGCAGCAAGAGCGCGAAAACCTGCAGAGGGACCGGGAACAGCAACGCAAAGAAGTCCAACTCGAGTTGGACCGTGCCAAAGATGCGCTCCAACGACAATATGCGCAGAACCTGTCAGTCCATGATAAGGTCCTGGAACACTCCAGACTGGATTTACAGCGGCAACGCGAAAGCGTTCAGGCCTTGCGCACGCAAAGTGAGCTTACTGCAGCTATTAAACGGGACGAACTGGCTAAATTGGAACGAGAAAAAGCAGCCCTGCATGCGCACCAGGATGCATTGACCCGCAAGGAGAGAGAGCTGGCTGCGTTGGAGAGGGAACTGAGGAGGCAGCAGACCAGGAAGCCCCAAGTTGGAGTCTATGCTGTTACTGATACTGCCGGCGCCAGAGGGGCAACGTGGCTGGGTCCTGCCACCCAAACGCCAGCGGCACCGGTATTGATACCGCCCCCGATTCCGGCCCCCCCTGTGCAACCGCTGCCCGCCCAACCTGCTCAACCCGTGCAACCGCCGCCCCTGCCGGCGCCAAGAGCCGTGGAAAGGGGTTACTATAGGCCCCCGATACCTGCCCGTTTTGATGGGACCGCTTCCAAGCTTCCCTACTTCATTTTGCAACTCGATGCCCACATGGAGGACTATGATGATTTATACCGGTCTGAGCGCGAAAAAATACGGGACATCGGCTCAGTCCTGGATGGGGCAGCAGCCGACTGGTTTGTGACCCTTTTGGATTTGCAAGATGAAGACTCTCGCACGGTGCCCGCATTCCTCCAAGCCTTAAGAGCGCGCTTCCAAGATCCGGGCGCCGAAAATGAGGCTATCCGCACCATCAAAACTATCCAGCAGGGCAACCGTCCGTTTGCAGAATTTGCCCGTGAATTTCGTGCGGCGGCTGCTCGACTCCCTCCTGAGTGGCCTGAACGCATGAAATGCGAATACTTCTCAGATGCTGTTGACGGCAAGCTGCGTGAAACGGTGTTTTTAATTCGGGTTCCTCGCACTGTTGCTGATTGGATCCAGTTGGGATCCCAGGTGGCGTCTCGCTTGGAATACGCTCGTGCCGGAAGCCGCCCACGCCCGAAACCTGCCACTGCGTCCACCAAGGCAAGCCCAGCCGCCCCCACCGAGACCACCTCTGAGCGCCGTCGCCGACTGGGATTGTGCCTTTACTGCGGAGGACCAGGTCATCTAGCCGCCAACTGTCCGAAGAAACAAAAACCAACCGCTCCAGCCACGCGCACCCCATCTGCCAAGCCACCACGCAAGTCGGGGCCGCCTCCGACGGGCTCTTCTAAGGCGGTCATCGAAGGCGACCTAGAGGAGGGGGAAGCAGCTGTTTGCCTTTCTTCAGCCCCCATGGATATGGGTCCGACTCCTGACGCGGTGAGTGAAGGCAGCGCTCCCATTACTGTCCAAGCGTTTCTGGCCAACCCCGCTAAACATACTCGCATTATAGCCTCGGCCCTTGTGGATTCTGGCTGCTCCCATTGCTTAATGCGGCCCCAGGTGGCAGAGGAGCTAGGTCTGGACCAAATTCCCCTGGCTAAGCCCATACCATTCACCCAAATGGACGGCAGCCCTCTCGGGAACGAAGGACCGGCCCAGTTCAAAACACAACCGGTTCTCCTCCGTTGCGCCGACCATTGGGAGAAAATTAGTTTTATTTTGGCGCCAGTGGCCAAACACTCCATAGTTTTGGGCATGCCATGGTTATTGTTACATGAACCAAAGTTCATTTGGAAAGAACGGATCTTAGAATTCACTGACCCTCCCTGCGGTGAACACATGAATTGGGGGGAAAACTCAACTTCTCCTGACACACCCCCCTCCCTGGCTTCATCAGCGATTGCTCCCGATTCTATTGGCATCCCACCGGCGTACCAAGATCTAGCCAGAGTTTTTCAGGAGCAAGAATGCGATCAGTTGCCACCCCATAGAGACACTGACTGCAAAATCGTTATACAGCCAGGGGCGCAACTGCCCAAAGGTAGAATCTACCGTATGAGTCCCAATGAGGAGAAGGAACTTCGTGCCTTCTTGGACAAGAACCTCGCTCGCGGGTTCATACGGCGGGCTACCAAACACACACACGCTGCTCCCGTTTTGTTTGTAAAAAAGAAAGATGGGTCTTTACGGCTTTGCACAGATTATCGAGGTCTCAATGCAGTCTCCCTGTCCAATAAATATCCTTTGCCTTTGATCAAGGACCTTTTAGATGCACTGGGCAAAGGGTGCATCTTTACTAAATTAGATTTGAGAGAAGCTTACTACAGGGTCAGAATTGCTGAAGGCTATGAACACTTGATTGCGTTTAACACAAAGTTTGGACAGTTTGAATACTTAATAATGCCATTCGGGTTAATTTATTCACAAACCATAGAGGAGCATGAAGCATTGGTTCGGGAAGTATTGAAACGCTTGCTCAACAACTCTCTCTTTGCCAAACTCTCCAAATGCTGTTTCCACCAGACCTCCATTGACTATTTGGGTTACCGGATCTCGCCCGAGGGCTTAAAAATGGATCCTGCTAAAATTGACGCGGTCCTCCAATGGCCTGCCCCCACCAACCGCAAAGAACTCCAATCTTTTCTGGGTTTTGCTAATTTCTATCGTGACTTTATACCCCAATTCGCTGAGCTGACTCTCCCTCTCACAGACCTCTTACGCACTAAGGGTAAAGATCCACTGTCCGCCAAGCCCGGGGCCCCCCTTTCCTGGTCTGAGGAATGTCAAACAGCCTTTCAGCTCTTAAAGTCTGCTTTTACCACCGAACCTATCCTAAAGCACCCTGACCCAGATCTCCCGTTTGTGGTTCACGTGGATGCCTCGGACAAAGCGCTTGGGGCAGCCCTGTTGCAGAAAAATAAAGATGGTAGGCTGGTTCCGTGTGCTTATTTATCAAAGAAATTCTCCGGTGCTGAACTCAACTGGACTGTGGGGGATAAAGAGACTGCAGCCATCAAAGTAGCACTCTCCACTTGGCGCCACTGGCTGGAGGGGGCTAAACACCCCTTTCAGGTTTGGTCGGATCACAAAAACCTGGCCGCTCTTTCCACCCCCCTCAAGATGTCCGCAAAACAACTCCGTTGGGCCGATTTCTTTTCTCGTTTCTCTTTCACAGTCCATTTTTTCCCCGGGAAAACCAATAAACTGGCTGACGCGCTCTCGCGCCTACCCGGGGAGGGGGGTGGAGCTGCCTTACGAGACATTCCACGCACTGTTCTCTCCCCCTCCCAGTTAGGACTGGCTGTCACCCGATCTCAAACGTCCACTCCTCCTTCACCGCCCATTCCCAGTCTCGTCTCTCCTTTCCTGCGGGAACTCGAGGAGGCGGGGCTGCACGAGCCTCCAGCGGAGGAAAGTGACTCCCAATTGCGTTTGGAGAATGGAGTTTGGCGGAGGGGGGAGTGTTGGTACGTGCCTCCCCCCCTCCGCAAGCAGGTTCTTGAAGCCTGCCACGATGCCCGCTCGGCTGGACATTTTGGCTTTCTGAAAACTCTGCATTTGGCCCGCCGTCAGTTCTGGTGGCGCGCAATGCGCAAGGACATTGAGGCGTATATTAAAGGCTGCTCTGTTTGTGCAGAAGCCAAAACCATTCCGGGAAAGCCCCATGGGCTGTTGAAACCTCTCCCGGTGGCCTCCCGCCCTTGGGAAGTCATCTCCATGGATTTTATTACAGATTTGCCTGAAAGTCATGGCAACACGGTCTTGTGGGTGGTGGTGGACTTATTTTCTAAAGAAGCCCATTTTATTCCATGTGCTTCCATCCCCTCCGCTCCTAAGTTAGCACGGCTGTTCATTCAACATGTTTACCGTCTACACTCCGCCCCCGCTAAGGTGGTCTCCGACCGCGGCCCCCAATTCATTTCAAAGTTCTGGAAGGCGTTTTTGGGGTTGTTGGGGGCCGCCCCGGCGGTCGCCGCCCCCTACCACGTTCAAAGTGACGGTGAGTCGGAGAGAACGAACAGAACCCTAGAGCAGTATTTACGTTGTTACACCAACTACCACCAAGACAATTGGTGCGAGCTCATTCCGTTTGCGGAGTACGCCTATAACAATGCGGTTCATAGCAGTACAAAGAAAACCCCCTTTGAAATTGTGTCTGGTCGCTCGTTCCCGCCGTTGCCGCAACTACCCGCGACAGCTTTGGATCCTCCAGAGTTTCAACAATGGATTTCATCCCTAGCCGAGGGATGGAAATCGGTCCAGACCGCCTTACAACAGGCTAAGGACTCCCAAACGCTGCAAGCGGATAAGCACCGCTCGGATTTTCCTCTGCGTGTGGGCGCTTGGGTGTATTTGTCTACCAAAAATCTCAGAGACGTGCATAAATTTTCCAAACTAGGCAAAAGATTCGTGGGACCTTTTCAGATTACTAAAGTGATTAATGATGTCACTGCCCGATTGGATTTGCCTAACTCTCTTAGTAACATTCATCCTGTCTTCCATTCCAGTTTACTCAAGGAGGCTCCCGCTTCCGATGCCTGGCACGACCCGCCGGAGAGACCCCCACCAACTATTATTGATGGCCACAAGCACTACGAAATTGACGCCATCCTGGACTCTCGCTTTAATCGCAAACGCTTGCAATATTTAGTCTCTTGGGTGGGATATTCCTCTGGGTATAATCAATGGGTTTATTCCGAAAATATTGACGCCCCCACCCTTATTTCTGCTTTCCACCGCGCCTTTCCGCATAAACCTGCGGGGGAGGGGTCTTCTTTAAGGGAGGCAGAGTGTAAAGGTTTCAATGGTGTTGATGGTAAGGGCAGCCGCCTAACCTTGAGTACATTCCACAGCCCGGGCGATGGGCCAGCTTCATCGGCGGAGACTTTATCTCTGCGCGGGAGATGAGGTCTCCGTTCCCATGGGAAGCAGGGAGGGGGATGGGATGATTGGAGTTATAACCTGTGCTTCTGGCGGGAAGTGTCATTCCTGCCACTGCGTGTACTTGAGCTTTCTAAGATGTCTGAATAAACGGTCTTTTTTCACCAAAGAGCCTTTTATTTCTGCTTCTATGGAATTCCTTACAGAGCCCAGGCGAGAAATGCAGGGCCGGGAAGACGAGGAGCTTGCTGGTGAGAGAAGCAGGAAGTGGTCACTGCTGCTGCTCGTTGACTGTCTCCCTCCTCCGCCCACCCCCAGCCGGCTGCCTAAAGGGGAGGTGGGGGAGCACTCCCTCGGCTGAAAGCCAAGAGGCGCAAGCCTCCTCTCGGGTATGGTGCGCTGAGGCCGAGCCATGCCCCTCCTCCTTCCCGGAAGTGTGGAGGGGATTTTTCCGCCCCCCACGTGACCTTGCAAGGCTGCGCCCGGGACAAGCCGCCCCGGATGTCCCCGTTGGCGCTTCGCC